>NC_139482.1:27494194-27774194 GCF_008360975.1 Lichenostomus cassidix
TAGGTAAAAGTAAGTAAGTGATCCAATCTTTAGAAAGAGAATAAGTAAGAAAAGGATCCACTATTGCTGTTGAAAACTTTTTTTTTTAAAAACTATGATTCTAATAATTCAAAGAAAAAACAGCTGCTGCTTCTCTTGAATATCCTCCGGCATTTAAAGCCTGATTCCAGCTTTACATGTCCTTTCTCAAGCATGCTGAAGGACAAGGATGTTTGTTTTGAAGTACAACGATAATCTTGCCTTGACTTTAAGAATTGTGTTCATGCAACTTAAGCCACTAAGGTTATGTGCCATTTTTATCCACTTACTATAATATCTCATCAGTCTTCTGATGCAGAAAAATCAAAGATCAGGCTAGGTCTCTCCCTTCCTTGGTGTTCAATCATCTATTTGATATGGACTTGTTATTAAATTGTTTTGTGAAAGAAAAGTGGGGAGCAAATAAATCAACACAATGAAATCTATTATGCTAGGGATGTAGTGTGTGTGCTTTTCCCCTCTCCCCTCGCAGTGCAATGTGGAAGTATGCTTGGAAACCTCAGTTATGGGACACAACAAAAAGAACCCCAACAACTTGGGGTAATAGAAACTGGTTCTCCTCTGTCAAAGGAACAAAAGCAGGGGAAAGGCTGCTAAAGCAAACGGATTGTGGCAGCAGAACTTGAAAGACTGGACCTGCCTAATGATAGTCTGCAAGTCCTTGCTGAATGAATTCCTACAAAGCGCTAATGAAGACAAACAGTCTATTTAGGCGTGCTGGAAGGCTCCTATTCAGCCAGCAGCTGGCATGAATGTTGTCACTCAGAAGACACAAGCAGATGACAAATAACTGAATATGTGGAAAAAATGAGATGACAATGAGCTGATTTCTCATTAACACTTCTTTTCTTCTTCTTTAGATATTATAAACACATTATTCAGGGCTGGTTGTAATGGCCTCCTAAATGCCAATAAGTCATGCTGGAGCAGTGTGCAGATGGGAAGCTGCTGCTGGCTGGGAGGACAGTCCCCCTCCACTGGAGCTGGGCACTTGCCTCCCAAGGTATTCACAACTCTCTGGGCTCCCAAAATAACTTCTGTGGAGAAGAAAAGAAAGTTCTATGTAAATAGGGTTGCTGTGGAGCACTAACAGACTTTTCTTGCTCTGATTACAAAAAAAGCACCATTTTTATGAAAACTATGGGAAGGATTACTATCAAGAATAGAGCTGGCAGAATATTTTAAAGTGCATTATCGAAGTAGAACAGCCTGCTATATTTTTCCTTCTGTCTCCACAGGTTTTTGCATGGTCTTTTTCTTAGAATAATGGAAACTATCAAATAAATGAGAAATAAAAGCAATTAAAAATGTTAAAGAATTGCCTGGAGAGGCCTTCTGCTGTATACCAGCAGTATAAATGACCCTGGACTGCTGCACTTTGGATTCAGCCTCACATCCAGTGAGATAAACTGTACTGTTGGGCACAATGGTTAATTATGCATTCTAGAAACCGGAATCCAATATAAACAGAACTTTTGCAGTGAAACTATAATGTCTTCAAATGCCTGAAAGCTGTCTGGGGTTTGATGTTTGGTGTCAGTATCTTGCCTTTCTTCTTCCCCTTGACCCCCATCTCTGTCAGTCACACTTCCTTTTACAGTTTGGCCTGTGATATAAATTCAGGAGGTACAAAGCAGATGAGTCCCACACTGACATTGTGTTGAGCTGCTTGTATGTGTCCTAACTTCTTCAATTCAGGCAAGGGATTGAATTGGGCTACAGTTGCCCATAATATCCATATCTGATGTTTGACTTCATTGAAAGTTTAAATCCTAAAGCAGGACACAGGAGTTTCTGCTTCCTAAACTCAAGTGGTCAGTCCAGCTGAATGTGGCACTTTTTCATTATTCACAGAAGAGGAGTTTACTTTGTGAGTGGGGTGTTTTTTTGTTTGGTTCTTTTGCTCCTCCTCTACCCTGCAAATCAGCAACTGCTCTCAATGCAATTTTTCTTCTAGTGTTGTAGCTTCTCCAGTTTAATAGGACTGAAAGGTGTGCATGTGTCTGTTCCTATGTATAGATAGATACCTGCATGCTCAAAATATTTCTTTATGCTTCCCTATGGAGAGGATTGCAGTGGTCAGCTGATAGATCCAATTCTTCCATGTGCTTGAAATCCACTACAACAGATTCAAATTATTAGTTATCCAGGATTTATAGTACTATTTTCTCTCCTTTCTCTTTCTGTATAATAATCAGCATTCTGAAGTACCTACAGGCATTTGAAAATCCCACTTGGCACTTATTTACTCTTTTGAAATCATGTTGAAAATATAGCCCTAAGCCATTTTACATCTATGAAGGATGATGATACTTTCTTTAATGAACGAATTTCTCACCGCTGGGGGAACCTGGTCTGCCTCAGTAATACCCAACATGAGGTTTAAGACCAACAAACCAGTCAAAAGAACCAAAAGGGCCTCCTTTTAATGCACTCAGCTGTGCTTGAGTGTTCAGTCTCTTTCCCCATGTGCTGGCAGGCACCTGTGTGGGCTGCACAGTCTTGCTGTGGAGGTGTTTATATTTTTCTGACTCTGAGAAGTTCAGATTTTACAGTGCGCTAGAGATGATGTAACTTCAGACTGCTGCTAAAAGGCTCCTTTTGTGTGTCCCCTTCCCCCTCCCCTCGTAGGTTTTCTGAGTAGTGAGTACTGTGCTCTGGCTGGGTCTCAGGGGTTCAGGCCCCAAAAGGGTGCTTTTCTTCTGCCATTCTCTGCTCTCATTGCTGCTTATACTATTTCCACATACCTGTGCAGAGGTTATCAACAGGAGAGAGGAACTCGGGCACATTTATTTGCAGCACCTCATCAGCAAGTTCCTCTGCCAGGCTCCACTTCCATTGGGATGGGTGCTGGTGTGGCCAGACCTGGTCATTGAAACTTCCCTTTCTCCTTTTCAAGTTGACTTTTTGATGTGTGATGGCCTTATGAACACCCTGAATGACCAGTGATAAATAAAGCAAAAATAATAAATAAAAAAACCACTCAACTCCCAAAAAAATCCTTAAACATGTATTTTTCTCCTAAAAAGCCCAGTGTTCCTGAGAGATGCTAACTGGTGCTCTATTATGTGCTGTATTATGTGGGAATTTAGATCTCTGCATATTTTAGCAGTGTCTGTATCCATGAATGCACATTGAATCAGCCCCTTTTTCTTCTGTGTCAAAATACATGGTGACAGTTCGTGAAAATAACATCTGCCAACAAGAAGTGCACCAGGCACTGAAACAGGAGCTACACTGCAAGCACTGAATTGGGCTGGTTCAGCCTTTTGGTGTTTTGCAGTATGGCATGTTTTTTTTGCTCAGTGAATGCATAACATATTTTGATAATAAGTAATGGCTGTTGTAGTGTTACCTTTTTTAAAGCTTTTTAGGGTTGGTTCTGTGTAATTTATAACAAAGCAGATGCATATGTTCACTACCTGTGCTGTTAAAACACCTCACTTTGCCTTAACGATTTTTTATTCATCATAAAAAAAGTTTAATTATTGTTCAATATTTTTGTACCTTGAAATCCAAGACACATTAGCACTGTCAAAAATAAGCTTGAAGTAATATCCCATCCTCAGATAACTTCTAACCCATTCTCCAAACACTGTAGCTCATTTTAGTTTTAAGTGATGTTTCTCATTGATTTTAGTGTTGTGCTCTGAATAGCAATTACATGGTTAAATAAGTATATTGAAATTACATTAATGAAGAAAATAAACAAGTGACAGAAATAATGAGCAAAGAGGGATGAAGATAGAGAAGGATGCATATGAGGTTAAATCCCTGCCTAGGATGATCTTTGCTCCCTGTTTCTGTCATCAGCTGCCTGTGTGCCCACCTTTTAAGCAAAAGAAATGGATAAAGGACTTTTTTTGATTGGCTGGTTTTTTTTATCTGATTGCAAGTTCTTCAGTTGGAGTATTTTACTGTTGATGTGTATGCTAGGGAGTATATCCTGGGGTCCTAATTTGGTTGCATACTCAAAATAGCACTGTAATAGAGTTTAATGATGATCATGATGGGAAGATATAAGTTTAGCACTACACATAGCAGATAAATTTTGGGAATGCTTTTGCTCTCATGATATGGCATTCCATCATTCTGGCTATCCATAGCCACTTTGGTCCTCATTTTGTTTTGAGGCATACTTTTTGCATTCATTTTTTCCCAAAGGAAAAATGGTTATGCAGTCCTGGAGAATTACACTAAGGGGAAATTAGCTGAAGCTGGTCTCATCTGAAATATGCCTGCAGCATCATGAATTCTGTGGGTTGTGCCAGTGTGTGGTTGAGACAATCAGGAATTTCCCAGGTTAGACTTGTAATTTGCAAGCAGTTTGAGTGATGATTCTGTAGATTTAAATATCTCTAGGGTATAAGCAGTGGAATTGTATAACATTATTGTTATGAGTGTGAGGACAAAAAGCATACATGAAACTAAAAATTCTGTGAAGGGGCTGATTTTGGTGGTAAAAGAATAGACAAGCAGACACAAAAGCCTTTTGTTGGAAGTAACACGGAAGCAGCAAACTTGAAATTTTAAGATATCAACTCACTATAGCCTGTCAACAGGAATAGTGCCATGAGGAATTAAAAAAACAGAAAAATCTCTTCTATTGCAAGAACTGTCTGTCTGTTTGCAGTGCATGTGATGTGATAAAGCATTTTCTTTTCTCTGTGTGGTCCCATTTGATTACAATGCTAGGAGAGCCTGGCCGCATTCCATATATAATTAATTGCGGCTTTGGTTTTAGATTGCAGCGGGGCCAGGCTGCCTCTGCCCCTGCGCTTGTTCACATCTTTAGATATCTTTCCACCATGCCAGCTGGTGAATGAATGGAGCCTTTCACAGCAAGCCTAATAGGCATGAATGGTTGAGTCATTGTCCTTGCTGGCTCTCTAGTTAATCTAGTGACAAACAAGGTTGGAGCTGCTGCAGTTGACATTCTCTTTATTGCCTGCGTTTTCAGCGTAAACACTGTGTGTAAAGGGATTTCATCTTTTTGCCAACTCGCTTCTGTTTCTTGCTGGTTTTGGAAGGAATGTGTTCTTTATTAAGAGGTAGCAGTAAAAACTAGTATGTGTTAGGTTCATTTGTTTACTCCTAGTTTCCAGCAAAGCAGACAGTTGAATGCCTCAGGTTGTGTGTTTAGGTTCCAAGTTTTACAATTTTTTTTTTAACTCCTTCTGAGGTTCAATTCTTTCCACATTGTGTGTGAAGTTAAGTTATACCAAGCTATCTCTTCTATTCTTGCCTGCTTGTAGGGATGGATTTCTGAACTGATACTTTTTCTTTTTTAATTTTATTTCAGCTTGCATGCTGCATAAATAAAAAAGTCTACTTTCTTACGGAAAAATGTTATAGATGTGAAAAAATATTTATTTTTGGATAGATGCAAAAAGTAGAAAATGTAATCTGACTAGGAAATTCTCTAACAATAGAAAACATCCTTTATATGTGTAATTTTAAAATAATTTGAAAAAAACCCTTTTTTCTGAAATACTTCTGATACTCCTCTTATTAAATACTAAAAGTTAAACTAACTTTAGATAGCATGTAGTCAAAAAGGTTGTCAGAAATGCAAATAAGTTCCAAGTAGTGTTTATCCATGTATGTTTTTGTCAATGCATTTGCTTGAAAGGGAATGTGTGCCAACTTCTCATTTCCCTATTTTCTAGTTTTGTCAAAACCAAAGGGAAAGTGAGTCAAAAGGGCAAAACCAACACCCAGCTAAGCTGTTCACTGACGATCATATTTACGGAGCCAGGAAACAAAAATGCTGTTCTGGCAGTTGCTTTCCATCTATAATGAACTGTGTGTAGTACAAACCCAACCAACCAAAAAAACCCCAAACAAACAAACAAAACGACTCAATGACCTTTCCCTAGCCACCCTACAGAAGAAAACTGTGTTGCAAGGAGGAATGTTATCATTGGAGTTACGTCCTTCCGTGCAAGCCGGGTGTGATGCAGCCATGCAGGGAGTGGCCTTGGCACTGTCAGGGACCTGTGATGTGCCTGGGCTGATCAATACCACCCCCAACATTGCTGGGGGATCACTCTGTGCTCTGCTCTCCTTTAGCCCGGAGAAGCTGGGGAGGGAGGGAAGTATCCTGAGCAGCAGCATGGGGGTGTCTGGGCTGCCAGGGAGAAGCCCGATGTGTTCCAGAACCTTTTGGATAGAGGAGCTGTGATATTTGTCTATCTGCTTTACGAGATTATCTTCAATTGCAGCTCTTGTACACCTTGTTTTTACAATAAACTTCCAGCTTTCTGGAATCTCCCTGGGCGTCTACCTGGATCTCTGCAGTCACAAATGAGCAATGTGGGTCACAGTCCTTAACAGCCCCAATTTTGATTCGCACAAACATACTGCAAGTTGAAGGGCTTGTCTGGAGCAGGCGCTCTCCAAACTGTACTGTAGAGGAGCTGGGAGCAAAACTCTCATTAATGCTTAAGGAGAAGTTTGCCTAATTCTCTGCTAACCATGCTGAAAATACCCCCCAAGAGACACAGTTTAATAGTCATAATTTAATTTGATTTGCATTAGCCCTCTTTGCCTAATTAAAAATGTATATAAAAAAGCAGAAGGCACAGAGAAAAGAGCTGTTAAACTCTTCAATACTTGGGGCTTGCTGTGGCATTTCACCAGTGCAGCAAGAGCAGGATGAAAACAACCCATGCTGACTTTCTTGTCCATTAATCTCAATAGTAATTTGAACGTAAATCCCCCTCCAAAAGATATATTTGAAATGTGGTGTTCGAGAGTAAAGTGGGGAGTGGGGTACAATGGGGTGTGGAGGAGGATTCATTCCTTGTTTCATTCTGTGTAGGAGCTTCCTCAAGAGCTGCATGTGTGATGTAGCCTGTGTCCTTCAATCTTGCTGTGCACCACTGATTTTAGGCTGTCTGTTCCAGGAGTTTCTGTGACTGAAGGTCATGGGCTAAATATTATTTTGTTCTGTATTGAGAAAGTACAATTTGAAATCCGACTAAAAGAAGAATCTGAAATCCAAAGTTGTATGATACTCCTAGAGATTGCTAAAATCTCAGTGTATGAAAGAAGCAATTAAAAAGATTCTGCCTTCTCTGCAATAAATAGCTACTTGAGTAGGCATTGCGTTCTGCACTGGAGTTCCCTGCAGAGGGTTCACTGCAGATTTGTTAGCATTAAGGAATACCTTGGAAGGATTAGGATAAGACTCTTAGCAGACTAAGTCTCTGGAGGACATTCTTGATAACATGTGACTGGCTTCTGACTTTTGACCTTCCCCTTTAAAGTGTTGCCGTCAGGGTAATTATCATGGGGCTCCACAGAAATTCAAAAATTTAAATTATTCCTTCCAATTAAGCTTTTTTTTTTAACATGGGAGTGAAATATGACATCTGTAAAAGTCCTTATTGGTGCTGATACTTCATGATGACATAAAAATAGTGCTTTTCAAATACTGTATATTGATCTAAAGAATAACCTGAACTTAATTAAAAGATTACGAATAAAAAAAGAGTATAATGAAAGCAGCAATGAACAGAGCTCTGGATCTGACTATTCCCACTCCTCTTCTGATTTCCCTAGCTTACCCATCACCCTTTGATTCACACTAAGAAGAGGATCTAAAAGATGGTTGCCTTTCATTCATGCTGCAAGGCCTCCTTTTTTCTTCACTGTCAGCACCGATGCATCCTCACCAGTGCAAGCACAGTCCGTTCTGAGGCACTTTACTGTCACCTTTGTGGAGATGAGCCAAAAATGTTTACATGAGGTTTAGAATTAAAGTCTAGCAGGTACCTGACACGCTCCTACTTGTTTCACTCAGAGCTCTTCCTGAGGTAGCAGCAGCTGGCATCTTTTCAGGAGAAGAAAAAACACTGGTCACACCCCAACTACCCTTGGAAATAGACCTTCAGAAGCAAATACAGAGAAATTCTGCATTTACTACTCTTATGCTGTTTTAAACAGAACTGATAAGTTTTTGTGGGACTTTGATATTTTTATTTTTTTCTCTTTTTTTCCCCACTGAAAATAATCCCGTTTGTTCTGCCTAAAGAGAAGATTTTTGTTAAATCCCCTTGCAAATGGTCCCTGATCTCTGTTTATATTTCCAAATCTTTTTTCCTTCCCAGCAGAGTGAGTTTAAGGGAGGAGCAGAATCACTATGGCAGCAGGCTTCTTCCCAGACGTTTCAGAGAAACCTGCCAAGTTTCTTGGGCTCATTGTGAGTGGTGCTGAGATTTGCTTTTGTGTTTGTCACGTAATCAGTTGAAAGTAGCAGTATTTGAATGAGGATTTCACACTCCCTCATTCTGTCCCTGGCAGGGCCACTTGTGTTTCCTCGTCCATGTCAGTCTCATGCTTGTTCCTGGGAGGATGGAAAGGAAACAGTGGGGCAAAAGGCTCCTTAATTTGCTTCTGAAGACAAAGGTCTCATCATGCCTCTTGTACTGGAGCACTGGTACAAATCGAAACAGCAGCCCCCTGAGAGTGTTCGGATGGGGTTTTCTGGAACTGTGTCTCATTAGTTTTCTCATTGGAAGGTCAGAAGGGCTCAGGGAAATCGGCAGTAGCAGCTCAGTCCTTGGTGCTGCAAGACTGAGCTGTTTTTTTAAAATTGTGTCAAGGGTCAGCATCCCCAGCAGAGCAGCTATTGCTGTTCAGCCAGCCAGTCCTCCTGGGAGCAGAGAAACTCTCAGGGATAGATGCTTTTCTTGTGGGTTCTGTTATTGCCATCAGGAAAATGCTTCCACAGCTTAGGCATGATGTGCTTACTTCAATCTGTCAAATTTATTTCCAAGCTCTGTTTTAGGGTCATTCTTTCAAATTTTGCAGCTGGGAGATTCTGGGATGCCGTACCTGGTCTTGGGTTGTGTACTCTTGTAGGCTGAGGGCTGTGGGAGTGTGATAACACTTTTGAAACACCTGCCCCTCAATGCTATGCATCCATGAGGAAAACCCTTGGTCTGATTTTTGTGGCATCCTCTCAAGTGTTTATCTCTGCAGGGTGGACAAGTCTGAGCCTCCAGCTGTGTCAGCTATTTCTTGTGATGACACCAAATCAAGAGAATTATGTAGCACCTTTTCTCAGAAGTGTGTGTGCTTTGTTTTCAGGATATCCACTGGAGAATGTAGGTGGTGCTCCATGCCTGTACACCAGGTTTTGATGATTGCCTGTGTTTTGATTACTTGATGTATGTTATAGGCTACTCTGTTGGTTCCCTATGAAATGCCTGAGTTGAATTTCATCTGTGTGTGGAGCCAAAGCTACCTCTGTTATATGCTTTAGAATTATTCTCCAGAGGTATCCATTTCTTTCTACTGACTGTACGGGAAACATAAATTCCTAGCATAAGTTCACTGAATCACCCTGTTGGTCTGTGTACCTTTGCAGTGCTGAAGTAAGTCATCTGAGTTCACCCCATCGTCTTTGAAGTACCTAATTTAGAGGCTTTTGTTGCATTGCTCATTTATTACTTGCCATTTTTCTCCCTTTTGCAGCAACAGCAACAAAGAAACCCTTATTTCAGTGCAATTCTATCAGTCGTGTATAGAAATAGAACAAATACTTGGGAAATCAGAACAGATCCCAGAAGGGCCTTGTGGCAATTTCTATTCCAACGTCAAAAGGTACCATTTACATAATGCAATATCTCCAGTGAAATGAATAAACTGTGATTTAATGCAAGACCTTTTTGTCTTTTGTATCTTACATTTAAATAATAGATGCATACAATTAAAATAAAAATATTTAAAAGAATGATGTTTGGCTAATGAAGCTGTGAAATTGAAGCCTGTTTCTGATGCACAGCATCAAAAGTTTTCACTCTTATTTTAGCAAGCAGTAAGAAGCAGGTTCATATTATCTGATCTAATCCAGTCCAACTTTATATTATCTTAATGCCAGCTGCTCCCCCTGCTCAGTTTCAATTTATGTATTGCTAGGGTCCCTCTGGTCTCCTTCCCTTCTTCCCTCTAAGACTGTAGACAGCTCAGGAAGGGTCACTATCTGCTAAGACAAGCATGGACAGGAAAGGTAAGTATTTGTTCAGACTTTTCTTGGCTTAGACTCATACCTCTGCTTTGTAAGAACCTCTCTAGGATCTCTAGTTATTATAAGAAAACAGTACATTTTTTTTCCATTAAAAAGTGCTTTCCATACTGTTTTTATTATTTTTGGTTTTTTTTACCGTGATTAGATAATTCTCTGGAAGTGTGGAGGAGTGTCCCTCTGTTCTAACCAAAGACTTTAGCCACACTATAAAAGTTTCTCTTTTAGGATTTTTGCAGCCTGTAAGCTCCTATAGGCTTCTTTCTTTATATAGGTTTTCCAAGGAGTTATTCTGCTTTTATTCATGGCTGTGGCTGCTGGGGCTTTCCCCGCCAAAGCTTTTGAAACAACTACCTGCATTAGCTTCCACCCCTGGCTCCCTCATTCTCGATTCCCTCCTAATCCTTCCTCACGGGGAGAGTGTTTTCTTTATAAGCGAGGAGCAGCCCAGAAATGCAGCTTTTATGCACTACAACTGTCTCATGTACCTCCCTGAACAACCAGATTAAAGGAAGCCAGTTTCCAAAATGTTAAATGTTAGCAAAGATCACCCAGCACATGCTTGATGTGCCATCTGTTACAAACAGGAATGAGGCTGCAATGGAGGAAGAAAGAGAATAAATCCTGTTTCTTACTCTGTGCTCAGCATATCCTGCCATAACATGATTTTTCAAACTACTTCAGGTTTCCTTTGCAGATTTGGCTTTCAGCTTTTTCCTAACACATGCAAACAGACTTTGGAGCTGCTTCTGTACCTCATCTTAGGCACTGGTCATCTCTACTGTCCTTCTAGCTGGAAGTGGGATGCTAGGAAGTCCTAGCTGCTCTTAGAATAGATGAAATTAAGACTCTTGTAGGAAGAAGCAAAGGTCTTGTCTACCTTCCCAAGGCTCATGGTATCCTGGGCTTGAGGTATATCTTTGCAATTCTGATCTAGTCCTCTTTTTATTTGCTTTGGGTCTTATTTTTCTTAATCAGATGATGGAGGACAGCCAATGCTCACCATTAATTCTATTTACAATGCTTTATATGCCCCAGTTGCAATAAATCTCACAAAAAGATAATTCTTTGGCCCTTGCAGCTGCTCTCAAGTGGGTAGCTGTAACCCAACTTCCTATTTTCAGGCTTCAGGCCCTCTCTCTTTGTTGTTTTTTTTTCTTTGTTGTTTTTTTTTCTTTTTTTTTTTTGCCTTTTTTTTTTTTTACTGAGTATGTTCTTAACAGGAGAGAGCATGGCCAGCTTTCACATGAGAAGCAGAATTTCAGATTCTGGGTGTTGTTTTACATTCCCTAGGAGTAGTGATTTTTGTTTTTTACCTGCCCATCCCACAGGTGTTTGCCCTTTCTCTATGGACTGTTTTATGTTCTTCTAAGGTATGTGCTGGAGGGTAGGCATTTCACAAGAAATGCCCTTTCAATAAAGGACCTTTCTGTCTTCCTGTACTCCCCTGCTTTCTAAGCACGAGGAGTGGTGCCTAAGAGAACCGAGTTCTGTAAAATGGAAAGTGTGAAACCATGTGTAACTGCATTGCACGTTTTTGACAAATCTGAGGACAAATGCTTAACAATACAGAAAGATTGACGGCTCTATGCATGGCCTCACTGAATCCTGATAGTACAGGCCCCTTTTGCACAGAGGGAGAGCTCTTTAATTCTCAGCAGAAACTCAAGAACTTCTGCTAAGGGCTTTAAGAGAGGCTAGACAAACTTTTTCAAGGTTGTTAAGCTGAAATCAAGTTTTTTGTTTGGCGCTGTGTATTTTTTTTTTCCTTCCTTTTCTTTTTGTTGTTTTCATTTGGTTTTCCTTTTTTGTTCAGTGCAGCTAGTTAGGATTTATGCCAGGAACGAAGAGGCTACTGGAGCATGATAGCAATGTTTATGACTGTTGTTTATGACCCTGACAGTAGCCAGCTTTCAGACTGCTTCTATTGTCAGGAATACCATGTACACGACTGGAATATAAGTATTTGTTAGTAGAACACATCTACTTGCTTTCCCCATATTTATATAAAAAGATATTTATAGTTCTTGGCAGTGAATCTGCCTTTCTTTGGATACAAAATTTTACTTTGTTGTAGCTTGGGGACCTTCAGACCAAAACATTATCCTAGTTATAGCAGGCTTACCCCAGTTAGTGAATAAGTGAGATTTAGATGAGAGCAGAACACAGGATGTGCTCTGTACTGCACCTTACTGTCAGTATAAGGGAAATGATAATGCCTTCCTATCTGGTTATGGTAAGACTCGTACGTCATTAGGAGTTTTGCCAGGGGAAATCCATGTGTCTGACACTTCTAAGAGATCAGAGCTATGTTAGAAACTCTTCAGTTACAAAAAAGATGTTTAATCTTATTGATGCAGACACAGGGAGAAAATACTTTGGTAGCATAGCTGAATGTACTTCTGAAGGTTAGAAATGTGCAGCACTGCAGTTCAACACACCTGCAGAACTCCTGGAGTCTGCAACCCTTTGGAGGTTTCTGTAAGAAATAAATTACAGAGCAGCTCCAAATAAAGGGGAACTGGAAGATTCTTGTTCCCTGTGTTTAGAATAGAGTCAAAGCAGACTGCAAAAGTGAAGAATTTTTCATCTCTTCTGAATTCACAGCTCTCTTGTTTCTTTCTAATATGTAACATAAACTGACAGATTAATTTGTTTTTAAGGTTTATTGTTTTTTAATGTCTCTTTTAAATGTGGATTGCTTGTCCTGGAAGGGATTACTTCAGAACTGGAGAATAAGTCCCATGGGATAAGAATTCAACAAGGGAAAAGGGTATTTCATCAAGATGTTCCAATGTTATGTTAAATTAATTGCTCATTTACATTGCAGGCAAAAGGCATTGTAGAATGTGAGGGGTGCTGGATGAGCAAGAGGAAGAAAGAATGATGGGAAGGAAAACTTTATCAGTTTGATTCTTTTCTGTATGATTGCTGCTCCCAAGTGGATTAGGAGAATCCTACTAGAGTAAGAGAGGGTGGCAGGAGGGAATTGCCAGGTAGAGATATTCCCAATCTTGTTTATAAACAAGATTAATAACAAAGCAATTCTGAACTAGCTGAACAAAAAAACCCCACTTTGGCATTTCCCCTTAGTTATCTCCTTACATGCTCTTCAGAGAATCAAATAATTAACTTCAAAATGTAGACTAAAACTTATTTCATACATTCATTGAAACATCAGACTGCTCCTGGGAAGGACTTGTGAAAATAAATTTGCCTCTCTCGTCGGGATCACACAGGGCAGCAAAAGTACTGTCGCTGTTTCAGTGTTAAACAGCTACCAAGGTTTTGTCACTGCTGTTGCAGGTTCATGTCCCTGGTGTTGATGTGGCTGGTTGTGTGATAATACAGAATAATGAAAATCCTGAAGAAGGTGCCACATTTTTACACAGCACTTGAAACTGGTGTAGGGAGCAATTGTTGTTGTGTTAATATTTCGTTTTGATAAAAGTGACAGCCATATCTAGACAGATGTGTTGAGTGAGTCACGAAATCGCAGGTTCTGGTATAACACTTCTGACAGGGAGTGTTTCCCGAGTGACCAAGGTGAATGTGTATGGTGTTGCTACTTTTAAAAGAAGCTGAGCAGAACACCAGTATCCAGTCCCTCCTAGAGCTGGAAAATCTATTCCTTAAGGAGGAAAAAACTCAGCTATTGCTAAGTCAAATAGTTCCATGGGACAAAGGGTCTAGTTATATAGTGGCTTCTTAAGGTTTGTGTGTGTTGAATTTTCTGATTAAAGTGGTTTGAGTTTGAGGGAATTCTTTTCTGTTTTTGAGGTGTTTGTCTTCCTTCTATAAGGATTTCTAGATTGTAATATAGATTCATTTTCTGTTCCCTGAAATGTGTGGAACTTTTCAACTTCTGGTACTTTTGGTTAAAACTGGTCAACGAGTCCTGGAATGTGAACATGAAAAATCAGACAGCTTGCAAAGATGTAAATCTTCTAGGCCAGTGACAAGAATAGGAACATTTGCATTACATTTCATTTTGCCAGGCTTGAAAAAAAGCCATTGTCAAGATTGGCTGGTAGCTTTAGCCTCATTGAAACAGCTGAGCCTCTGCGTCTGAACCAATTACTATGGTTTTAGTGGGATTGGGCAAAAAGGCAGCTCAATTCAAAATGCTTTATTGGCATGACTAGTGTTGCAGGCTTTGCCAAAAGGCATGGTGCCACTAGGGATTTGAGAGATTCAACGTGTCAGAATGATTTTGATCTTAGAATAAGTGCTATTTGATATTTGATTCTGCAATGATTAGAACTGGAGAAGGTTTAGATCTCTGCTTTTGATCTTTGAGGTTTGGATGAATGGTCTTAGTAATGGCACTGTAACACTGTGTCAGTCTTTTCATCTAAAAAATTACAAAGGCCAAACAATAAGGCTCTTTCCAGTGTCTAGAGGGAGTCTAGAAAACAGAATTGGATTGAGGACACAAGGCACAAATCCCCTAACAGGTCCTTTTCTAAAACTGAAAGAAAGGCCAAATCCTTACAAATGGTCTGTTAATTTGCAAGTAATTGCTGTAATAGTTAATTATTCAGTTAGGTGTGATATTTGGGTGCTATTTAGAATGACAGTACAAAGGGTTAAATCCTAATTTCTCTCAATCCAGTATTAAGGCAACCTTAAACAATGCCCCAGACTATGTATGTCGATTGTAACCAGGCTGGTTTGTACTTCTGGGAGTCTAGTGTTGTGTAGTGGAAAATGTTAAGCTGATAAAGAGTAAAGAGCTGCACTATTTTAGGCTCTCTTATCCAGTTAGCTGACTAAAACTGTTTTATAGCTAGAACAGAGCATCTGGGCTGGTACACATAGCATTCATCAGAGACTCTAAATCTGTGAAAAAGAGCAGGGAAACAACAAGCTTGGAATAGATTCTGTCAAGCCCACAACATCTGAACAATTTGCAGTTAGAAAACCCCGCTGATGCTCAGAAAGCACAAGTATCTGCCAGTCCTTTGGGATTTTTTTACTCTGTGAGCATGTGCTGTTTTTCTGAAGTTCCTGTGTGCCTTCTAAAAAAAAGTGGAAGATGGAACATACTGTACTGAGCAGTGAGGAAATGAAGCCAGCATTCAAAGAAGAAAAGCAATTCAGACTGGGACTCTTTTGCTATCTCCCAATTTACCATAGTTTGCGTATAAAAAGGATAATAATTTAGGTCGTTTTCTTTGTTCCCTTTAACGTTTTAATGTTAATCCCAGATGACTGACTAGTGCCCTGTTGGTCCCATCTAAAACCTCCAAAGAGGTCGTGGAGTTTTTAAAGGATTGTCAGCCTGGGGCAGGTCATTTACTAACTGTAGTACTGATGTAGGCCTTAATCTTGTCTGTGTCTTTTAAGCTCAACTGTCTTCCAGTCTCTGTAAAAAGCTCAGTAGTGTGATAACCTGTGCATTGGTTTCCAGATTCCTAATAAAGCAAAACCCTGGAAATTTATCACTTCAATATTCTTTCCTGCAAAGAGCCCTTGTGAAGCACTTAAATTTCTGCTTTTGGTCTTACCAGAGGATTTTTAGCTGCATTGATGTTTGGTAAAATGAACTGAGGAATCCTGAAACTAGCTCTGCATTTGTCAAGTAAAAACAGACCTAATACTTCATTTTTTAAATGAAGTAAAATGCTTCATTTTTTAGCACAGGCACAGCAAAATAAAATTGTTTTTTCCTTTTCAACATCCGAATATGTTATGAACTGCTCAGTTACATTCATAAGAAAAGTGTAAAGAAAGTAATATGAATCTCTGCTTTGGAGTGGCTGTGTAATTTTGCATCCTTGCTAATATGTGTTTTATTTTCAGATTCTAAATACTTTTACAACTGAACTTGGATATAGCACTCTTAAGGCAGTCAGATTTTCAGAGAAAGAGAAAAGGATTTTCAGAGGAAGATAGTGAAGGACGTTGAAATAAAAAGGTGCTATAAGTGATAATACAGTGGGCTGATGGCACTGTGAAATTTCTGCTTTTGGTCTTGAAAGAAGCAGGACTATATGGAGGTGAAACATGGTGCTGGATAGAAAGTGCAAAAGTCACCTTTGGGGGTTCTTTTAAACTTACCTTCTTTATAGATTTTCACTACAGACATTTGTCCTGACCTTTGCTTTCTGAGCACTTCAGTGTACCAAACTTGTGGGAAAACCCTTGATTTAAGAAAATATTATTGTTCTGCTCTTCAGCCTCTTCCCACTGCCTTGCCATCGGGGTGAGATGGGCAGAGGCTGCAGAGCTTCAGTTTTGCATGACCCCAAGGTCATGGGCAGCCTTGGTGGCCTTGCCCAGACAAAACTATCAACTGGGTTGGCATCTCCAGTAACTGCTGTAGGCTGTGGCTATGTGTCATGGTTTAACCCAGTCAGCCACCAAGCCCCACAGGGCTGCTCATTCACTCCCCCAAGAACAGAATCACAGAGAGAATTGGAAGGGTAAAAGATGGAGAACCCGTGGATTGAGATAAAGATACTTTTATAGGAAGATAAAAAACACACACATAAGCAAAGCAAAACAAGGGATTAATTCAGTGCTTCCCATGGGCAGGCAGGTGTTCATCCATCTCCAAGAGAGCAGGGCCCCATCACATGTTAACAATTACTTGGGAAGACAAATGCTGTCACCTCAAACATCACCCCTTGCTCCTTTTTCCCCTCACTTTATATGCTGAGCATGATGTTACATGGTCTAGAATATCCCTTTGGTCAGTTGGGGTCAGCTGTCTTGGCTGTGTCTCCTCCCAGCCTCCGATGCAGCCCAGTCCCTTTGCCAGAGTGGCAGTTGGAAAAGCAGAAAAGGCCTTGACTCAGCAGTAACAAAAATAACTCTATATTACCAACCCTGTGTTCAGCACAAATCCAAACCACAGCCCCATACCAGGTGCAGGACTGCGCCTCTGGAGGTTTGCCACTTCTGCTTCCTAATCTGACTGAGGGCAGAGCTGATCTCTCAGCAGTTCCTCATGCATGTATGAATATTGACGTGTTGGGTTTTCCCCACTCCCCTGTCCTGCATGTGTTATGTAGATTAGAGTTTTGCAGCAAAATGCTGATAAAGAGCAACTGCTTTATTCCAAATATACACTAAGTAGCACTGTGAGTTCACAGGCTGACCTTTTATTTATAAGAACACCATCAAACAGTGACATCAGGCTGTGGAAGGTCGTTTTCATCTCTGTGGAAAAGGGTGGAGAAAGTCTGTCACTTCAGATGCTGAGCCTGCCAGGGATGGTATAATGGTGGTAGCAAATGTTGTGGATGTGGCAGTGGTGGTTCTACCTCAGCCTGATAAACTGGCTGTACCTGGGAGTGTTTCTGAGCTTGCCTTTTGTTTCTGGATCAGTTCAGCTCTGACAATTTTCGTGGAGTGGGCCGGTACCAAGTGACCCATGCAGGCTCTGCTTCCCCCTCAGTTCCACTAACACTGAGGTCACTGTCGGATGGGTGCCCTGCTGCACTCCCACCTGCACCAGCAGTGGCAGGACAACACCTGGGACAGTGTCTGGCATGTGAGAGTGTGAGCAGTAAGGATGAGTGCTTCCCTGAATGCCCTGGCAGCATCCCTGCATGGCATGATGGCCCTGAACTGTCAGGCTGTCAGTGAATGTAGGATGGTTTTTCAGCCTGCTGTGGGAGGGGAAAGGCATTGCAACAAAACTTCTGTGAGGCTGCAGAGCTCAGCCTGAGCTAGGGCTTTCTTCTCTCCTGTTGTTTGCATGTGTGCTCTGGGCCTGACAAGCCCTTTCCTGGACACATTTTTTCTGATCTAAGTGGTGTTATAAGGAGTTGGAGTCAGTGCCCTTCAGAACAATGTGATGGGGATTGCTAAGGAAAACAAGGTTGTTTTAGTTAGGTGTATCTGGAAGGTGTCCACCTGCACTGCCAGCACCTCACTTCCAGCGTGGCAGGGAGGTTGGGATGGACATGACCATGGATGATGGATCTGGTTGGGAAGGGCAGACTGTCCTGGGATCAAAATCAGGGACCATGCAAAACTGAAAGTGACTCCTTGTTTGTGTGCTTGCCCTGGGGGGTTTGCCTTTAAAGCTGGCATGCAGTGAGTCATTTTATTTGCCCCACCCTGTTGTAGTAGCTGCTGCCAACCTCATTTAACGAGTACCTCCTATCTTTGGCCTGCTGCGGAGTGGGAGGGAGAGGACTGGCTCCCACTGCGTCTGATCTGGTTAGTTATTAATCCCGGTTCTTGCCTGATCCCTGCTTGTTACAAAAATAGCATAGGCTTTGAGATCACTTATCAAAACTGCTTTTTATTATTCTCTAATGCAGAACTAAGTGCTCCAACTAAAGCAACAGCAGGTGCATGGGAGAGACTGAGTTTTAGGGGAGAGGGAAAATATTTATGGAACTGAGTTATGCATGAAAGAGCTTGTTCTTAAGGCTGAAACAGAGACAGGTGATACCACCCCATTCTGAGGGATCTTTTCCTGCCAACAGGGGATTTTGCTATTTGCCTGTGATCCTGTTCAGATTTTGTACCTGCCCTGTTGTGAACTTCTAAAAGGCCATTCTTTTCTCACCATTGACAAACTCCCAGTCTTGTTCAGTGTTGGAGGTGCGAAGATTTTCTGCTTTCTGTAGCTGCCCAGGAGCTTTTCTTAAACAACAATCCCCAACCACAGGCCTTCCTGTTGTCTGAGGTGGGATAGACGGTTGAATTTGGGAACTGTGGTTGAGTATAAACTTCAAACTGAGTTGGAGAGGCATGGAGGATCTCTTCCATTAAGGTTTCAAGATGAGACCATGGTATGGGTCTTATCATGAATAGCAGATGCAAAACACACTGAGGTGTTACATTTGTCTTTTCTTGTGTTGAATAGGAACTTGTTGACTAGAAATGAGACAAAGGAAATTATGATAAGAGTGAACTATCTGATAGTTACTTGGTCAAGGGATGTATTTAGATTTTGTTGTTGTTGTTTTCTCCTCTACTTTGATATGCATTGCAGCATGCTGTCCAGAATAACTCACTGTGGGAGGAAATTAACTTGTCTTTGCTATATGGAAATTGGGATGTGATTTCTACTGTGTTTGAAGAAAGGGGAATGAAGCTGCTTGTGACACAGCTATTAAATTTCCTTTTTTGCTAGTTGTGCCCTTTTGTTGTGGACTAATTGCACCTGGCATCAACACAGTGTAATAAGGGCTGTAGAAAGCTGAATTTTGTTAATTGGAAATATCCAAAGGTATTTTGTTAAAACAGTCTTTGCCAGCCAAACTCCATGATATACATGACTTTGTCTAGTTTTGCTCTTAAATAGTTGAGACCGTGGAGTCAATGTAATTCATTGTGCTCCATGTAAATGAGGCTCTACTAAATGACTAGGGGGTGTTATCCACACAGGTCTGAGATGAGGAGTCTGGGGGAAAATGATAGTGTGTGACTGATAACAGCTACCCACCAGGGAAGTCCCTGGCCTTCATTTCTGTAAAGATATGAGCATGAATGTATTATTACACTACTAAAAAGCTAGAGGAAGGAATTCTTCTCCCTGCCCTTTTTGGAGGGCATGTGGGTCTTTATATCCTTCAGCCAAGAGCAATTTTTGCAACAATCTGTCTTCTTGAGGAATTAAGTCAGTGTCAAAGAGAGGGGAGGCAGAACTGTTAATTGCAGGCAAATCAGTTGGGGTAAAAATGCAATTAGAGGAGACATTGTGGGAACTGCAAATCCCAGGCACTGTTTCTGTATACCAAGATTTTCTGTATTCTGATTCAAGTGTTCAGACTTGCCAAACTATCTACTTGGCAAAGCCCGAAGCAAAAAAGGGAATTTATCAGCAATTTATGGTGAAGACAAGGTAAGCCTCTCAGGCACCTTATGTCAAATTCCACCTGCTAATGCACTTGTTTAAGGTTGTGCAGACTTAACTATGCCTTTATTTTTAAAGATACACACTTTCAAGCAGTTGACAAAACATACTGTATGACAATACCTGTATAAAAACAAAATTTCAGGCAAGAATACTTCATGGCTGAAAGGGATAGATCACTGAGTGGAGTTAATCATGTGTTCACCTAAAACAAAATATGGTGCCTGAAAGGGTAGGGTTATTCGGTTTGTTATTAGAATAAATGCTTTGTAAGTTTTTTAAAGTACTATTCTTTTATGAAGAGCTGAGCTTGATTCAGAAAGGTTCCTGTGCATCTCCATTCAAATCAGGTTTTGTGCAGTTACAATTTCAACTCAGATCTAGACCTGGGCATCTCATCACCACAGCCATCCTTTAGAATTCATGTAATACAAAATTAAAGGAAAAAACCCCAAAACGTTAAAATTCGTAGAGAGAGGACTCTGAAATTAAATGCATATAAAGAAGCATCTCTTAGCATGCACAAACATTAACTCATGTAGCTGAAATAGTGAAGCGCCTACATCTCTTAGATACTTCCCCTTCCTTTCCAGCATTCAAAAAGGTTTTGTTTTTTTTTTCCTTCTTTTTTTTTGTGTTCTTTGTACAGGTTGAGTAGAGGACTTCTATTATGGAGAAAAACTTGAAAGAAATTTGCCTGTACAAAGACTTCTTTCCAAGCTCTTGGGACTCTGGCTCTCTCAAATACTTTATAATTCAGGATGGGATATACAAAATTTTGATGTGGAGTTCAGTATCTATGTGACTAGAGCTCTAGATCTTGTCTGAAGAGATACTAAAATGTGCATACACTGTTCATACCTTCCTAACATTTCCTCTGATAGAAAGGGTCAAATGCCATGTCATTTTCAATCTTTCTATTGCCTCCAGGCATACTGTTTAGGATTGTTAAAAAACAAACCAACAAAGAAACCTGGGAAGGTAAGAGTACTTGGGAGTTGATCCGTGACTGAAGGTGAAAAACGTAGGTTGGCTAGAATGTAATTAACATCATGTTATGTGGAACAGATTCACCAAAGAGGAATGTCAGTTCTGGTCTCCAGTTTCTTGCCTGATTCTTGGTAAAAACTGAACAGGACACTGACAAAACATGTCTCTTATTTTGTATGAAATGTCAGAGTATAATGAGAATTGTGAAAAAGCTGAGATACTCTAAGCAAAAAGAAAAAAAAACAATGTTTGGGAATGAAAATTATTTCTGTAATTTTTTAAAATGTACAATAGGTGACATGGTGTCTCTAAATTGAGTTGTGGCATTTGAACTCCACGTAGTCACCATGCCTTTCTTCACACTGTAGTCAGAAGAGTGGCTGCAGCTTGTCCAGGTACACCTGGACAAACTAGCTCAAGAAATAAAGATTTTGCAATATACAGCATCTTTAGCTCCAGAAGGCTTTTTATCTGTTTCCACATGAAAGCTGCTGTAGTTGAAGCATTGCTGGTGCTTGTTGGTGTGATTTCATGCTTGGCTAATACTGACAGAAGTCAGTGCTCCTGGATGCCTGAAGTCCATTGACTCACCAAGAAAAGTTTGAGCTAGTCCTATCTTTTTTCTTGAGCCAGCAGTAGAGTTGCACAGGTGCCTGCTGAGTTGAATTGCTTGCTGATACAGATGAAGGGTAGTTATAAGTTTGGATGGAAAGCAGGGAGGGTGCCTTGCCACTTCTCACAGCAGCATTGTCTTAAAGCAGTTGAACAACAGTGCCCTGAGCTGGTTTCAAGCTGACTCAGACAAGCCTACGCAGGGTTTAGTTATGACTTTGCTGTTTGTGTGTGCAAGCCTGAAATGTTAGGGGTGTCATGGAATGGCAAGAATAAAATTCACACTGAAGTAGTATTAATGATGCTGGATACTGGTCTGTGCTGCTTCTACAATCAAGTGGAAAAGAAGCAATCCATTTCTCTGCTGCTATAGCAACTGAGATTCAAATGTGCCTTCTCTTGAATGCAATCCAAAGCATCATGTATCATGTGCCTAGGCTTGATGTATAGGAGACAAAGGGTGCTACAGATGACTTTGAAGAGTGTGCTGTGACAGTTTAAGAAGTTACAACCTGCAGTTGTCTCTTCTGCTCTTCTCTAGGAATTTCTGGTGTCCACATTGGAGCTGACAAAGGCAAAATGTAACCACACCAGAACTACCTCAGATCATAATCTGGAATTTCAGCTTAGACTGGTAATGGCCCTGTCTCATGTTTGCAGGGAGATTTGACTGCTGATGCCCAACAGGGTCTGCCTTGTCTGCATACAAAAAGCTTGGGAGGGAGAGCTCATAGTTGGTTGTGAACTGTAACCCTTTACACTGAACATTTACAAACTGTGGCAGCTGAGGTGTGGGTTCATGTCCTCTGTGGCTGCCCCTGTAACAAGGCACAGCCATTGAAGAGGGACGGGCGGGACAATGGGAGACAGTCCCAGCAGCTGGCCCAGCTACACCTGCCTAAGAAAGGAAGCTGGAGCTGTGCTGTGTCAGACCATGTGCCACTGTGCTGTGGTGCAGGCACACATTCCTGTCTGCCACTGCTGCTTTGGGAAGGTAACCTGTCTGCAGAGGTGTAGAACAAATGGGGTTTGCAAGAGCCATATAATTTAACTGTGACAGTAAGGGCCAGATAGCGTTTGTTTGTGGCATCTTTGGATGTCTGGGATATGTGTTTGAGACACTTATTAACCATTACAGAAAAATCTCTGCACATTACTACATGCAGTGTAATGAAAGAGTTTCTGTAGTCAAGACTAAGAAAACCAGTGGCACTGATTTTGTACCCCTCTGTTTTAATGGTTGAGATCTTTTGATTTGTACTTAATTTTGCATCAAAACCTGACTAAATTGATTTCATGATTAAGAAAAAAGGAACAATCAAAATTTTATCACTAGAAAACCTCTTTGAACTGGAAGTCTGAGAAAGGTCTTAGATGATATTCTCAACCCTGGGGTCTTATATCTGCCAGTGGAAATAAGGCCCAAGAGCAAGTTTTGCAATAAAAATAAAACATTCAATCATTCATTTGTTTTAGAAGTAACTAAAAAAACTCCAGACTGTTCTTCTGAAGGGAGACCATTTTGACAGAAAATAACTTTCCCCAAGATGCATAAATATTTAAGCTTTCTAATATAAAATATTAACAGTGGGAGGAAGAAAGATACTTTCTCTATTTTGTTTTTTTTTTCCCATAAATAAGAGAAAAAGAAAGTTTGAATAATTATCACATTTTTCAGTTCAAAATTCAGACTGGTGTTTTTTAAATCTTTATTCTTATTCTGTTAATATGTTCTACCTGACTCTTCTAACCAGCAAAATTCTAATTTTCCTGTTTCTCTTGATTATTGCAAGTAGAACTGTACATTTTCCAAATTTCCTCTAGAAATGCTGCATTTCCACAGACTAATTTTAAAGCTCTTCAACAGAAGGTGGAGTTTTAAAAAAATAATATTCAGGTTATTAAGCTACACTTATTTTTTGCCTCAAGTACTTCCATACAACTATTCCCTAAGTGCCAGAGACTACAGCTAGCTGGAGGGAAATCAGATACAGCTTAAAATCCCTTAATGAATTATTTTGTCACATCAATGACAAGAATAACCTGATAAGTAGCAGCAGTTTGTTTGTCAAATGAATTCCAGCATGAGACCTTCTAGATAAACACAATGAACACAGACTGAATAGCCAACCATAAAGATCCTCTAATACCAACCCCCGAACTTCAAGGGACTGTGTGCTGAGGTGCATCCCTTTAATTAAGGAAACCCAGGCTGACGTTTTTCCAGGCTCCTCACCTGGCATCTGTCAGATATTTTGTCATCAAGTTGTAGTCTCCTCCCCATACTGTTAAGATACTGAAGAAATGAGCAACCTCTAATGGTAGAAGAATTATAAGGCCTGTCTTTAAAATTTTCATTAATATAGACAATTGTCTTCTTCATTGCATGGAAGAAGAACCAAAGATTGTGTTACAAGAAAGTATTTCACTGAATTATTACAAAGTGCTTAAGGACAGATCTTACCTGATGTGATCATAAAATCATAGAATGACCTGGGCTGGAAGGGACTTTAAAGATCATTCAGTTCCAACCCCACTGCCATGAACAGGGACACCTTTCACTACACCAGGTTGCTCAGACTGCCATCCAACACTTCCAGGGATGACGCAGCTGTAACTTCTTGGCAGCAAAGATTTAGTCCTGTGGTACTTTCAGGATCAACAGTAGCCCTGTTTTGCTGCAACAGTTTGGGTTTATTTTAATGCAACTTGGAGCAAAATAGTGGTAAAATACCCAGGGACCACAATGAAGATCACTGAATTGTTCCCTTCCTCCCTGCCCCACAGAAGATCAGAATCCATGTGGGAAAGAAAACCTATCTGGCCTTTCATTGCATGGAAGCTCAGTGGGAAGCACTGTCATATCAGTAATATTACTTGAGAAACAGCAAGAAAGGCCAATTATTTCTAAAATATTTTACTCGTGTTGTACAGCTGTAAAAATGATGACTCAGAGATTTGACCTGGAATCCAATAGTTTTATTCTGAAAAATAGATCCTCCAAGACACTTATATTTTTTTGAAGCCATCCAAAAGTTGTGAAATGCTAACGTGAGCAATTGGTAGTGGATTGATGAACATCCCCTAATGTATATCATGGCCTCCTGGGTGGTTTTGCCAGAGGGCTGAAGTTGGAAATGCTTAGTACAGGGTAGGAGAGGAGCAGAGGGGGCAGCTACATGCTTCAGCTGGGTCATGGACCCTGGTGTTGTATGGAAAACTGCTGTAGGCCAGCAATATTTGAGTCTAAGCTGAGGTAAATCATATGGGAAAGCTGAAAATGGTAGTGCTGTGTAGACTTTAGGTTGTTGAAGGTTTGACTCATCGATCCCTCTCCTCTCATTTAATATCTCTGGGCTATTTGCTTCCTATATAAATGGCATATGCTGGGCTTATATGGATGGCTGGTACCTCTATTCCAGGAAATTTACTGCTTCACAGTGTCACCAAGTGCACAATTTGCTTAACTTATGGAAAATATAATGGTTATTCTCCAAAATCATGTTAAATGTTAACCAAGAAGAGGAACTCAGTATGCACAATACAAGGAAAATATCCACTGTCCACCCAGTGCTGAATAAAGAATGCCTGATTCTTAATCTACATTGATGTTAAGGAATTTTTGCTACCAATTTTGGTCAATAGGACAAATTTAAGAAGAAAAAAAATGTCATCTTCTATTGTGTCTTCTAGTCTTCCATGGTGCAGTCAATCTGGTCCTTAGTTTTGAGCCCTCTGGACAATTTGAGCATTGAGGATGTGTATTTCAAAGGGCTTTTCAGGTGCAACAGAATGATTTTGAGTAAATGTGACTCTGAGTGAAGGGAGTTTAGTTTTGCTCTGCTTGAAAATAGGCAAAACAATGATGCTTTGCAAATATTTCTCTTGGCTATGAAAGTGGGGAGATGGGAAAAATACTTGGCTAGTCTAGGCAGTGCCTGCATTATTATATTGTTGCAGATATATACATGGATCTTGCATGTACTTGTGTATCAAAGTGGCATTAGAAACACTGAAGCAGAACTAATTTTAACTGAAGGAGGTAACCTTATTTCCAGTGTAATTTTTACTCTAGCAGATTACCTTTCTACCTGTCATGCAAACAGGACGTCATACATCCTGTTTGGGGGATGAGAATGGATAACTCTAAATATTTTAGAAGCTTACTTCCTGGAAGTGTCTTGTAAGTGAGCATCTATTTAATATTTTCTGGGGTGACTATGTTGCAGGTGTATGCATAAGCAAAAAGACTGCACTCCTTTCTGATACAATGGGGAGATGATATTGGCATTAAACCAGCTCATTTGCTATCACTAAAAAGTTGTCCTTACTTCTTCCCATTGTTTTCTCCTGTCTTCTACGCCGAGTCTCAAGAATCTGCCTTCATCTTCTGCATTGTCCTTGCTCTGTGACTCACCAGAATGGCTGGTGCTTAAATTCACTACCCCCAAAAAAAGCTATTATTAAAAAAAATTAGCATATTTGAATTTGCCTTTTGGGTTTTTTTTGACAGAGTTGAAGCAATTTATAGGGATAGGTGTATTTATTTCAGTGCAGGGAACATGAAGCTGGAAGTGAATGGAAGGAGAGATGGAGGAAGGACATTCATCTTTCTGCAGCTTTGAGATGTTAGACTTGTTCAGTCCAGTATTGTGTAATTGCCATATGATGCCCTAGAACAGAAATAACTGACTAATGCTTAGTTTCAGCTTTAGACAGAAAAAAAGAAAAGGATCATAGAAGGATCGCCTATTAGCTCTTGTTTCATAAGTTTAATTACTGTCTATAATTCAGCCTCTGTCTTATAAATAGCATCTGGTAGTTACTGCAGAAAGCATTAGCAAATATATTTCATGTATATTGAATTTGTTCTATGAGTAATCATAAAGATCAGATTAGTTTTCAGTAGAATTTGTTATTTAATAAAGCTTTGTCAATAAAACTGGTTGTGAAAATTCTGGTTGGTAAAACCTCAGCATGCAAGTATTTGCACAAACCTCTACATCTACAAATGCTTGGACTAAAATTGTTCACATTCCTCAAAGGAATCCCATTGGGAAATAGAAAAAAACTGCTTCTCTCTTATGGTCATTTAGTAGCTAATACAAAAAATAATATTGTTGTTGAATATTCAGTTGAAAATCTACTAGCTGAAACATGTTTGTCATTATTAAAAGACTGGCTAAAGAAAAAGATAGAAACAGCAAAAGGGTTGTAAATAAGTCTGAACTCTACAAAGATTCCTGGCTTGATAACTCAGTGTTGCTTCAAGTGTTTGAAGGGAGCTAAACCAATTTCCATCAACTGGATGTCTTCCATTTCCACTGGAGACTCCTATTTGTTCACCTGCAGTTCTAATAATTGTAGAACTCATTAGCATTTTCCAAAATGATGTATTCAACTGGTATTTGGCTAGTTTTGTAAATAGCAAATTAATGTGAGCAGTTCGAAATACGTTCATAGAAATCATATAATATGGGGGAAAAGAAAGTGCTTTCCACAAGTTTGGATTTAAGCCTTGTTCAGCAATTTTAGGTAGCTTGCTTTTTGCTGAACTGCATAGATGATCTTGGCTTTCAAGTTATGGTTGTTTGAATGCAGCCTTTGGGGTTTCACAGCCAATTGACACAATCTTTTTTCCCCCCTCACTCTGAAAAGGCTTGTCTGAGATTGCTCACAGGCCATTTAGCTGTCCCCAGTTTCCATTGCAAAAGTAAAAGCAGGTACAGCTTTGGCCAGATATGGGTTATGAAAGCATTTAGATTGACATGGAGCTTTGCTAGGTGACGTGTTTGAGGTGAAACACTATTAAGTTGTGGAGGGTGGGGAGGGAGTCCCCTTCATCAGTGTAGTTTCACCTGAAGCCTACAGAGAAGTAATAAATACTGGTTAGTTCTATCTTAATCTCTAATAGTTTGTCTTTCCATGAACTGCTTCATAACAGGATGTGATTATTTCAATGCGGATCTCTGAGGGTTGTTTTCTGATGGGTGTTTACCTATAGAAGTGGAAGATGTCACTCCTTCCCCCAGGGGGGTTTAATGGGGGGTAAAGGAAAGTGTGTCCATGGCTCCTGCCGTGCTGCTGGTCACTGCCTGGCTGATGGCTGTGCACTGCCAGCAAAGGCAGCCTTGCAGCCAGGCCACAAGTGGTGAGCAGCGATCCAAGCATGTGTCCTGTTTGGCCTCCTCCCCTCGGCAAAGGATACACTCTGGAGAATGTCCAAGTCCACTCTCCATCATGTTCCTCTTCCCTTCAGGTTATCGTTTCAGATTACAGTTATCAATTAAAGGCCTAACAGAATAGGCTTCACGCAGCATTTAATTACTCTGAGGGTCCCAAATTCAACACAAAATAAAAATGAAATGTAACTTGAGATGCAGTCTCATCAAGCAGTGCTAAACTGGACAGCCCTCGGGCAAGCACCTGCTATTTTTTCTTCTTGGCACATTGTTCTTGTCCTTCACTGGCTGTGTTCTTGCAAGGTCTGTGGTGGAGAGGCTATAAGATGTAGTTTTCATGTATGATGAAAGTTTTATTGGACTTGATTTTTACTGTTCACACTTTTTTCAAGTTAATCATCTGCCTTTCTGTAGAGAAGAAAGATCAAGAAAGTTTCAAATATTGGTTTAATTCCAGTATTGAATTATTCTTATTGTCTTAATGTGTAGTGTTAAATTTTGTAGGCAATTGAGAAGACCAGTCCATAGCTCACCTAGACCTATGTTTGTCTCAAGAAGATACTGCAAGATGAGTACACTTGATTTTGGTTTGGGTTTTTTTTTTTTTTTAACAGGATTTTTATGAAAATGCAAGCACTTACTCTTTTAGCCATTGAGCAAAATATAAAAAGTTGTGACCTGAGATTTGAGGGAAGAAAGTTCTGGTTAAGATCTGACTTAAGTATAACACTGTTGATGGGGGTACTTAAAGGTACTTGGCCCTTTGAGGCAGTTAAGTGAGCAGTGCTGAGACAGGAAGGCATCTTAATTTGGTGCATCTTCATGCTCTGATTCCTCCAGCTCCTCATTAGCAGCACAGCTCTATTTGCAATCCTGGCTGGTTTCTCATACCATGCTGGTGTGCTCATTGTGCATGTACCTCTGGCTATCAGTACTCTAGTGCTACTGGAGGCAAGCTAATCTCTCCCTACCAATAATAACTCTGCTTATAAGATTGCCTTCGAGTCGAAATAGTAGCCCTTGGGTTTCTGCCGGAGAAATTGTACAATGTACTTCATTGGATTCTGTTAATTAGCACGGCTTAAAAAGAAGAAAAAAAAAAAGCCCAAACTGTTCAGCAATAAAAATGAGTGATGCAGAGCTGTGAGGCTGGGACTGATAAGGGTATGATTGGTGTGTTTGCTCTGCAATTTCTCTAGTATAAACAGCTTTGAGCTGGAATGACAGAGTTCAGGAGATTTGTGTAAGTTCAGACCTTTGGAGGTTAAGCGAATGCATTAAACCCTCTGGTAAGATAGTTGTGTGCATGAAGATAGGCACACTGAGAAAAAACCCAGCCAACCTTGCCCTCCTCCCCCTTGGAGCATATCCACAGATAAGAACCTCACTCTTCTCAAAAATGAGGATTAATATCGAGCCTGAGGGATGGGTAATATCATAAATTGGCTGTTTTTCAGGAAGCAAATCATGCTGTATACTTGCTGCTTTCTGTGCTTGGTCTTTGTGACTACTGAAGTTCTCAGACCCAACCCCTTTTTCAGGGAAATACATTTTAAACATGCACTGTTGCCTACTGGAGTCACAAGTTATGCCTTTTGTTTTGTTAGAGCACTTGATTAAGTAGAAAGGGTCATCGGAAATATTTACCAGAGATTCAGTACAAATCTTTAAACATGGTCCAAGAAATTAATCTCTCTCTACTAAGACTGGGCATGGGAGGAAGCAAATTTAAACTTTGCACTCAGATGATGAATTTTCCAGAAACATTAACTTCCTAAAATTCTCTTTTCTCATTATGTTGTCCTGCTACTTTCCTTTAACTAATCTTGCCTAATCTCTGATGAGTAGCTACAGCTTGTGGATGTAAACAGAAAAGAACTAGCTGTTATTTTCTTATGTGTTTTTTAGTGAAATGAGCGACATCTGTGCAATATAAATTAATTTCTGTTCACAGTGAGCATTCTTTGCTACTCTGTTTCAGGATATTTGTCTAAATGTGTGCAAAATGTTGTCCTTGTCTAATGAAACACTACTATGTTTAGGCTGGTTACTCTAGGAACAAGTGTAGCTCTTCCCCTTTCCTTTCTTCTGCCTATTTCCTTCTTGAGCGTTAGAGGAAGAATTGATAAAAATCAGAAACTAAAGACCTGTAAGTTCGAGTTGGTTTTGATGAGCTTAGGCCTGGATTGCCTAAACCCATGGTGCTGCTGATCTGGAAAGGTTGGGTGAGTGTTGCTCCTCCTGCCCTATGAAGCATGATTCAGACCAGAGCAGTATTCAGCAAGCAGAGAGCTTGTGCAATCTGCTCGGTGGCCATGGGAGACCAGACTAAACATGCCTGCCTAGGTATTCTTTCTTAGAGGGGTTAATTAATCTCCATTTAACAGTTTCATGAGACAAAAAACAATGTCTTGGCAGTGACTGGTTTTTTGTGACATTTCTTCTACAGCTGGATTCAGGTTGCAGGAGCCCTGCTACTGTACAAAGTAGGGTGGAAAAAGCAGAACTTTTATTGATTGTAGAAGTGATTTAAGGTGTCTGTGAGCGCTTGGTAGGATAAACTCTCCAGTCCCTATTAGTGGTCATCTTGGAGGTGGTAATGTATTTTCATCCCATGGTGTTGGCCTAGTCCCAAATTAGTACCTCTGTTTAGGGAGAGAAGAAAGGGAAAAAACCAAAAAGAACAAAAAAAGAAACAATTAAAATATTTTAAATCACAAAAAATTGCTTTTCTAAAAATGTTTAGAATGTGTCTTAAGCTATGAATATTCACTTATGAGGCACTGAGTATTTGCTTAAAATGTACATCTCTTCTTTGAAAGAGAAAGTAATAACATCACTTTGTGAAAGCTCCTGAATATCCAAGATGTATTTCCACTCTTTCTGTCTTTATAAAGATGTTTTTAGTAGGAGAAAAATGTAACCAAACCCAGCATGGGTTTTCAAATGTGGCTCATTTCATAGCTGCCTGAATGGCAGGAGGGAAGGAGTGAGCAAGGCATCAACCTGTTTTTGGCTTCAATGCACAACTCTCTCATTTGAAATAGTTATGAAAATAAAGATATAGATTTAGCATTGCACTAAGGAGGTAGAACCACAGGCTATTGTTGAAAGAGGCAATCCTGCTTCCCTGCTCATTCCTGGTATGCTGAGTGCTCAGCTGCTCCCCTTGTTCCAGCACAGCACTTAACTGAAAACACTGTGGACCTGTTCAGGCATCTCACCCAGCAAAGACACATAACTTTGGGAAGGAAGTGAATGGTCTTTTGCTTTGATTTCCTAAACCAGTGTGTTATGGGTGCAGGGAAATCAGGGAATGTGAACATGCAGCATGGGAAACATGGATTAATTATTGGCAGTGGAAAACTCCGAGAGATTTAGCTGTACAGTAAAATGCAGACAGAGGGGATTTGAGTCAAATCTGTGGATTTGAATCAAAGAAAGGAATTCAATTTTGGTGTCCCACTTGCTGCTGATGAACACAGCTACCTTACTGTTGGGTCATTTGAAGAATGTGCTGGTATACATGGGGCTGAAAATCAGGGGGAAAATTGTTTTAACTCTGCTAGATTTTTGACAGAGATTGAATCTCAGTTACATAAAATTTAAGTGTTTGTGGTGTTTTATTACTCTTATCCCTCCTTCTTGATACATTACTTCTTTTTATGGACTTAAATTTATGCACACTGTATGAGTAGGACTCAAAAGATACTCACACATATTATTTCAGTATGCTAGTTTCAGGTTGATTTATACTTTCAAAATTTTCCTAAATGTCCCTTTAGCTATTACAGTTAAAATGGAAAAAAATTATTAAGATTAAATCCTGCCATTCACAGTGGAGATGAAATATTTGTCTATTCATTATTCCTACCAAACATAAAAAAATTAGGGACTTCAATTTAGTGTTTTGCTAGAGTTCCTTTGAGCATACATTTTGCTTTGGCTTGTTTTGTACAGCAGAAGTTTTCGCTGGACATTTGTTCTTCAGCATGTAGTGTAAGGTTTTCTCTTTAGTCATTATTAGCACCTTTTTACACTCTGTCTATATTAAGTGTACAAGCAGATGGACAATTTTGTCTGTTTTAATTGTATTTAATTTAGCCTAAGTTTGGTTGCTGGCCAAGTACTCATCACCTGTGGATCAGACTTGGCATCCCTTTTGTCTCTTGGCCAGATATTTTGTTCACAGGATTATTTCCTTTTGAAAGACCACACCAAAGTAAAGCTGAAAAGCAAATAAAACACAGTACTGGATTTCAAATAACAAGAACTGCTGAACATGTAATTTCTCTTGTTTTGGTGCTTTCAGGATCATTATTCAGTGCTTTTATTGGCATAGCTGCCAAAGACTATGACATAAACAATTAGATGGAAAATATATTTTCTTTTTTTTCTTCTTTCCCATTGCCTGCATGCAGGAAGTTTAACACAGTACATCCCGTTCTCTCAGGATGGACTTCTGCTTATTTTTAATTTCTTAAACAATTTCTGAAATACTTAAGGGATTGCTTAAATAGTAAGGATTTGTATGTCACATACTAACAACAGTTGTATGAGACAAAAAAATCAGCTTGTGCTATTGACTGTAAAGCACTCTGGCTTGGATCCAACTCCACTGTTCCTTACAGCAGTCTAATTTTGATGTAGTGACATCTCTCGATCTCTTGTTTGCAATCACTGAAGCTGAGTGAGAGGTCTCATATTTTCCAGAACAATTGTCCTGGAGGGTGTTTTTTCTCTCCCTGTCCACTGCAGGACAGTTGCCAGTGTGTCTGGAAGAAATGATTAGGAAATAGGGAGAGCCTAATGGAGCATTCACTCATCTAAATCTCAGCTACACTGACTGATGTGACCACTTTGTGCCATCAGATCACTCCATGCTAGACTGAGTCTCAAAGGTCCTGTCACACTTGTATTTGATCAATCAGCCTGGGTGATATAGTGTAATTGATTGAAACAAAGAAGAGGATCTGGGCTTAACAATGAAGGAAATTAGCTACTGATATTACAGCATAAACATGATATCTCCATGATATGCAGCAAGACAGAGACAAAGGGTTTATTCCAAGAAGCCTTGGCTATCCAAAGAAAATTACTCTTTTAGGTGCCTATCATTAGATTTATTATCTGAAACAGGTCTTATGAAAGAACATGTTAAACAAGTAAAGGATATTCTACTTGTTTTCTTTAATAAATACAGCTTATAGCCTACAATATTACAAGTGTAAAAAGTCCCTCTGAATGTAACTCATGTCTACTACAGTGGTGGTATTAAGCCCATAAAAGAATTTTTTACCCATTTGTCTTGTGAAATCCTTTGTCTGTTTAAGCCATAGCTCTGGAAAGGAAGTTTGTCACATGTATCTGTTCTAGCTAACATTTCCCTCAGATGGTACTAAACAAAGCTTCCATCCAGGAGCTCATGTTGTACAGCAGTTTTTATACTGGTCAGTGAGCTTCACTTCTATAACAGGTTTGTGTTTCACTCCTTTTTCAAATAGACATAGGGAAAAAAAGTCTTTGTTCTCATCATTTTACTAATCTAACTCCTTCTCCCTGTCACTTTTACTTTGCCCCAGTAAAGACACCTATCTCTTATTACACTCTTGTGATCTAGTGTCATGAGACACTTCTCCAGAATCTCCTTTTCCCTGGCTTGGCAGAGGGGCTGCCTCCAGCATGGGGATGTCTTGACCCTCCTTGTTTTGCCTGGCTGAGACAAAAGGCTAATAAAGCTTTTTAAACATCTCTAAAACAGGCTACCTTGCCCACTGTTTTCCTGAAATCACAGCAAGAGTGGCTAGAAAGGTTGGCTTGAAGCCTAGCTTATTCCTTAAAGAGGGATTATTGCCACCACTAGTTCTGATTTTGGAAACTGAAAAGGATGGAGATTTTGCCATCCCTCTGAGCACCCTGGGTAACCTGTCCCACTGCTGCATGGCCCTCCTAGATTTTTTCATTGTAGTCTCTTTTGGTGGTGAATTTTTTGTGTGTATGTCTCAATGCTTAGCTTGTGGCTGTGGCTCCTCTTTAGCTTGTTTACCATTACCCACAAACGTTTCACTGTGTTGTCATCTGTAACTGCCCTTCAAGCCATAGCAGAAACTCAATATGGACCCATTGGCACTGGCTCTTCATGAAGTGTGCAAGGGTGCGGCTAACCTCATTATTTGATTTATCTATTTCAGCTGAGACCTGGTCATGCATCTACTTCAAGGTGTCTTTTCTTTGTGGTACAAAAAGCACTTTAAAATTTTCAGTTTATGTAGCTTACTTGCAGGCCAGTAATGACCTTGGACCATTCAAGGTCTGTCTTTACTATGGAAAACAAAGATTTCTGGAGATAGGAATATTAGTCCAGGATATTTAGTGACAAAATTGCTGACTGCTATGGTTTCTTCAGAGGAAAGAACTTGGGGCAGATAAAACTATTTTGTCAAAATGACTGTTGTGAATGTGTTTTCTTGCCCCAAAAGAAGCCTTGAAAAGGGATGATTAGCCACCACACAGAGCAACCTAAGCCAGGCTGCAGGTTTGTGGTATTAGCTGCATTGATACTGAAATTCTTGGAGTTGTACAACAAAATCACTGTCAAAGTAATTCTGTGGTTTTAAGATTTATAAACCCTTCCATTCACTGACTTGTGCATTTGCTCTTACTGAAAAGGCCACTTTTTGACAGGTTGTACAGTGCTTTGCTGTAGTTCTTCCTCCAGTGGGGTCAATGAGTTAGATCATCTGGGAAAGAGGCAAGGTACTTTTGCTGCTGGCCTAAGCCCCTGCTGTTAGGAAAGCATCAGTACATGGCAACTGTCATAAAAGTCCATTGTAACTGTAAAAGCTTCTTTGATTAGTCAATCTTTTCTCCATTTATCCTGGAAGATGGAATTAGGCACAATGGAAGAGAAAGCCTGAAATGGGTCAGTTATTTACTGTGCATTCTGCCTTCTTTTGTGTCTGAAAAGGTTTTTATTTAGTTTTTGTATGATTAAAATAAAAGACAGAGGAAGCTGCCAGGGGAAAAAACTCAAAATTTTTACTAACTGCTTTTAGTGACACAAAAATAGTATTGAAGCAAGTCTACTAGATATTTAAGTCTTGCTGGAACAAACACAATTTTTAAAACACATTTCTAAGCTGTTTAATAGTCTACTCTTTCGTCAGATTCCTGTTTTCACACATCCTTATTGACATAAGGATATGGCTGGGGTCACTATCAATTTGGGAAAGAAAGCAGAACAAATTTCCTGATTGCCTTGTGATAGTACATCTGCCATTTCAGTTCAAGCCAGCATCTGAAGCTACTCCCTTTGTAGGCTTTTGGCCAGATTCTGATCAAACTGGCATCAGTTTTAGCCTTTTACAACTTCTCTGTAAATCAGGGTGACTCCAATGTAGTCAGATGTGTAAGAGAAGAGTGAGGCCTATTTTTACCAAGTCAACTATTTTGTATAATGTTTGCAGAGCATTAGCAGTTCAGCTTAGTTTTGCAGTTAGTTATTTCTGATTTATTACAATCAATCTAACTGAACTCTTTCTCTGTGGTATCCTAGTTTGCCCAAATGTTTGGCGTAGAGGACATCTGTTCTGACTATGACTGGATGTGGCTGGGAAGGGTGGGGGTAGCAGTGTTGTCTGGTCATAGGGAGCTGTGTACTCTAACCTTGTTCACCTGGGTATAACCACAACAGGAAACTGAGGCTAAGAACCAGGCCTTCTATGCTGAAACTTCAGCAAATCCAGTTGAGGAGATGAGATATAGTTGACATGGTAGAAATAAACTATATTCTCTCTGAATAGCCATTGTGGAATAATTTGCTCAATTCCAAATAATTTGGTTCAATAGGTTGATTAATGTAATAAATAAGAAAGTGTAAGTATTTTGAACATGAAATGCTTGAGAATAAACAGTTTTAATGCCACAAAATATCCCAAAGGGATTAGCGCTGCTGTTTGTTACATCTCTCTGGGACAATTTGGAGCTGTAGGCCAGGTCAGTGACATTGCTTGTGCTGATCAACACAGCATGACCATTATTACAGGCAATTCTGTTTTTGACACAACTATCTGGATCCTCAATATCAAATGATAAAATTTGGCAAAATCTGATGATGCAAGTGTTTCTAAAGGCACACAACAGAACATGAAAGAAATGATCATGTCAGAAGATGGTAAATTACAGAGTGGTCCACTACCATCTTTCACTGTGAGATTATTTCAGTTTAATCTTGATTTTTTTTTTTTCTCCTCAGTGTATGTTTATACTTCTGCAGCTAGGATAAATCCATGTAAATATCTGAGAGTTTTGCTGGGGCTCTGTGCAGATGCAGCTCATTATCATGTGTTGCATGAGTGGTAAAGACTGCAGAAACTGATTGTTATTAATGATCTCCATGTTATCTCCTCATTGGGCATTTTGTACTCAACCATTTTATCATTCCTAGAAAGCAATTTTATAAGCTTTTAGGATAAACAACAACAGTGAATGAGACTTTCTATTAATTCAGAAATTTCTCTTCCAGGTTATTCTGTCATATTGATAATATTACACTTTCTGTATTTTGTAGTAATCTTCTAGACAGACATAACCATAACCTAACTTGTTTTATTTAGGGGATAGGAAAGCCATATGGCCATGTTCATTATAAGTGATACTTCATATTAAAAAGTCTTGAGATAGTTGTCAAGGGTGAAGCTGTCATGTTTCTGTGTTTTAATTTTTTTTGTTGTTACTTTTAGTTTCAGATTTCTTACATGCTTTCTAGTGTCTGAACCTTTATTAGTTCAACTTCTGCATCTTTTCTTTGCAGTCAGGTGACCAAGTATGTATCTCTTAGAAAGACAAACTTAAGTTTTCGTATAATCTAACTCCAGGAACTGGCATCCTAATGAAAAATTGCAGCTGAAAGTTTAAATAGTTGACATTCATGTTTGTCTGTAATTAGTTTCAGTTTTTATTCTTGAGGTATTTTTATTTAAACACAATCACATTCAGACTGCTCACAGGAAATTATGCTTAATGTCAAGTATAATTTTGAATTTATTTTTGACAAATAATGTTTGGATTTCTGTATTCAAAAATCAAACTGTTCATCTGAAGGTATTTTCCTTGCCTTTCATTTTTCAAACTTCCCATCCAGATTACAGTAATAGTTAGTCCCAAACAGTATACCAAATGATTATAGCAGATAAAATCAAAAAGGAGGTCCTAAGGGTGTCATGATCTTTGAAATAAATGTCTTGGAGATGTTTATCTTGCTCAAGTTATGAGCTGAGTGCCTGCAGAAAATGTCTTAATGACATGGAAAATGTTCCTCCTGTAGGAGGTGAAGAGCAGCTATATCTATGCTCATAAAGGGAGTAGCTTGGGTAATTTCCTAGAACAGAAGTCAGCAATTAGCATTGATAGCTATGGGCCTTTTCACTGAATGCCCAAAGCTAATCCCATAAGGAATCAGAGGCTGTATCAATGGCAAGTATTCGATCAAATGCTTTCCTCATATGTGGGGTTCTGGGCCTGTTTGTGTCAGAGATATCTTTATAATTTGTTTCTTTTATTTGGCTGAACCAATTGTACAACAGTAATTTTGCTTTTCTATATTCAGAGAAGGTTAATTTATAGTAGTGGTAAAACTATAAATGAAAAGATCACTCAAATAGCAGAAAAATACTTTTAGTTTTTCTTTTATGAGAGTAACGAGAAACTTGCTTTCTACTTCTAGCTGACATAATGTTGTTGTTATCATTTTTCAGCTCTGTGATGTGTGACTGAAACATAAAACTTAATTAAAACTAATTTAAAAAAAAAAGAGAGACCAAAAACCTGCTACTTGTGTTTGGAAATGTATTTGTCTCAAGGTGTGAAGTTGATATGTGAAGCCTGCATGATAATGAATTTGGTAAAAGTCAGTGGACAAGAACAAGCAAGTTTTGCTCTTTGAGTTCTGGCGTATTTTTCCTTTTGCCAACTTAAATTCATTTTTCATTAATGTTCTTGTCAAATCACTTCTATGTGAATAGCAGTCCAAATGGTTTAAGTTTACTGAGTTGAGAAGGTTAGCAGTACCTCAGTCTACAGCATGTGGCTACTAATGTTGTTTTACCATTGTGGATAAAAGAATTGTGAATTTCAGTGTGTTCTTTTCAAAAATGTAGTGTGTAGTTTTGCTACAACTCAGTGGAGAAGGATCTTTTGTTGATGGCTTGATAATTCCTCATTGTGTGCTACTCATATATGAGTTGGTCCATTGATCTAGACTCTACAAAGATCCAGCCCAATGACTTTTGAAGGGGGTAGGTCTTGTTAGGCCCACTTCTCAGCCTGGACTATTCAGTTTGTAGCAAGGAGGTAATGAAAAAGAAGACAAAAATAATCTCACTCTAGAGCTGCAGTTGAATTATCCTGCAAGTAAATGCTTCAGCCTTGTGCTCAGGGATACCACCATGGATGTTGCACAGATTACAGTACTAGGTCTGGTGAAGGAAAATGAAAATTGAACCTTAAAAAAAAAAAGTAATTACTTAAAAAATATATATGATATTATGTTTTCACCTTGGTTCTTCAGGAAATAGTGATGCTGCTGGATAGCCCAGCTGTTTAAAGGATGTGCTGTCTTTCACAGTCTGATTCCTCTTGTGCAGGAGATCTAATCTTGTGTTTGGGGGTGCATTATCTGGAGGTTCCCTATGGAAGACCTAATGCTGCATTTGGATCTAAGTTATACAATCATATTTTAATTGTGTCCTCTCTCCTTTTCCTGATACTTGGATTAAATTTAATCTGAAGTGTTTTGAATAGTGCAGTTACCTAATATTTCTGGTCAAAATATTAGAAACCACCAAGTTTTATGTGTATAGCTTTTACAAATTATAAATAAGCAAGTCTCATGTGAAACTCTGTCCAGACACAGCTAATGGCTATTTCAAAAATTCTAGCTGCTCTATAAGGGAGGAGTGAAACCTGCAAGAAATCATTATACTGATTTTAGTCATTATGAACACTTTCATCCTGATTATGCATAATTTGGAGTAATACTATAAAACTAATGTACCCTCACTTCCTCCATGAAAAATGGAGAATATGCTACTTAGATGTTGTAACTTATTCTTTTTTCAGCTACTTCCCATTACATGGTGTTCCTTCTGTTCCTCTGCCTGATTCCCAGCTCTGTTGGTCTCACTAGTTTGCTTCCCTGAAGATTTCTAGATCCTTTTTTCATCTGCTTTAACTCAGCAAAAGAGTAGCAAAATGTCCAGTTGCTTGGTGTTTGTGATTCTATTTGGTTTTTTTTTGTTTTTTTTTTGTTTGTTCTGATTTTTTCCCATGGTGTTTAATCTGGTTCTCAGAGATTATCTGGTGAGCTGATAAAGGTGGGAAGAGACTAGGGGAACCTTTCAGTGGTCTGAGCTGATACACTGCACAGTGTGACCCCATACTTCTGCATTTCAACTTCCTTTATATGGTGGACATATTTACAGCAGCAAAAGCATCAATAAATGGAATAATGTTGATGTTAATGGACATGTTTTACTTCCTTTCTTCTTTTTTTTTTTTTTTTCAAACATGCCTCCCTTTCTGTATTTGATTAATAAAGGGACTGTTTTGTTTTTCTGTGAATTTTCCTATATGTCACAATGTCTTTCTTGAGAAGTCAGCCGTGGCTATAATAGATTTATTCTTGTTATTGTCTCCAAAAACATGCCTACAGAGAAAACCCTGTGGATCTCTCTCAGCTTCTAGTCCAAAAAAAAAGAAAAACAGTATTAGGAATAAGGCTCACTCTTGGACCAGGCTGGATTTCTTTCCCCTGCATTATTTCACCATTAATATGCTATCTGTGCACATTGGTTAACTCTTGACTCATTGTTTTAATGAAAACAGTGTAGAAACAAAACAAATATATCATTAATAATTGTTGTTTGTGAAGATCTTTGGGATGCTATATTTGGAAGAAAGCCAAGCACATAAGCAAACTTGTCTATTGACAGGAGGAGATTAACCATCTTTATCCTTTTCTGCGTTCTGTTACTAAAATAATTTGAAGGGAATCTCAAAATATATGAGATGTTGTTTTTCAGCTAAGCAACCAAATATTTGGCTTGTTAATCTTTGATTTAGATGAACTAACCAGAGTTTTCTTTTGAAAGTTGAATACAAATTTCACAGGAGCTGGCATCCTGCTGAGGTTTCTGGTATTCTATCTTGCAGGAACATGAAAATAAAAGGCTTATCCAAAAATGTCTATCTTAAAAAAAAAAAATTAAAAAAATAAATTTAGTTCTGCAAACTGTTCTTGGTTTTGGACATGCAAAATTTTGCCATTTGGCCCAACAAGACCCTTGGTGGCCAGTTGTCATGCTGATTTTTACAGGTAAATTTCCCAGAAAAAGTGTTAGACATTGCCACCAGCATGATAAAATAATGTTTATTTCCTAAAGGTAACTTGCTGACTATTTCTGACCATAGCAAATCCTAAAATACTGATGACTTATTGAAACTCCAATGTTGAGTGAAGAGATAAATACGCCTGTTGTGGAATATATAGTTTACACCATATTGTTTTTTGCCAGCAAAAGTGACGTTCAGTGGAGCCATTTATAAGTTAAATAAAAGTGACCTTGTAACATTAACACCTCCTTTGCTTGCTCAGAAGTAGTACAAGCATTTACTTTTAGGAGTTATAGGCTCCTAAGAGCTACTTTTTGTTCCTTTTTAAGCAAGAAATTCTTAAAAAGTATTTTGAAATATCTGTGATATCAGTGAGGTTTATTTTCTTGTGAAGATGTATCAGAAACTTTATTTTACTAATTTCAGAAGTAAAAACAAATGTAGCAGATGCAAGGGTATTTTTATTTATTTACTTTAAAAAATAAATCTAAAAGTGGTGAAACACCAACTAAAGCAATCACATTAGGTGGAGACTTTCTCTTCTAAAACTACAGCTTATGTCTGGGAGATGCACATCTAGAGCACCTGATGTCCTCCAGAAGTGCCAGCCTTCCTTGGCTCCACATTCATTCAAGATCTTCAGGCACCTTAGAGGGCTTCCAAAACACTGCTTTGTTTACTCTCATTACAAGATGCCAGACATTGGTGAATCAGGTCCCTCTTCTGTTTATGCCTCAATGCTCATGGAATTGTGTGTATTTAACAGCATTTTCATTACCTGCACCTGTATATTATGCTAGGACATCATTCAGCAGGAAATGAGCTAGGGAACCATTGTACCACTGCCCTAATTTATAGAGGGCAAGACCTGGTGCTCTTTGTCCACAGAACAAGTGTTTGCCAAGCAAATTGGTACAGATTGAGTGAGCTGAACTTTAGATGGCACCATTAATTATGGTACGCATTACTCATCAAACTAATAAAGTAAAATTGCTCTTCCTTTGAGCATGGAATACCATGGCCATTATACTTATGCTAGACTTTAGAGTCTTTATTCTTCATAGATATATGTAAGTTATTTAAAAAAAATAATTTTTTATCATACTGCTGATGAAGGATAGGTTGAAATAAATTTGGATGCCTTTCTCAGTTGGAAATGAGGAAGATTATGGCCCAATGTAGGGAATAAATGCTCACAGCTCATTTTGTACACCATGAAAGACATTCCTTAACTTGATGATTATTTAGTAAAACTACTTGACCTTATAAAAATTATCAGGTAATAAATGTATCATCACTGCCTCAATTTCAGGGTGTGAAGCCTGCTTGAAACAGTACAGCCTCACTTGGAGTTCAATGTCAGGGCCCAAATGTCTCCACCTACGCAGACCTTTAGTATGTGTACCTTTAAAAGAATCTTTGAAATGCTTCAGCAGCTGAGGTAATTCTATGTCTTATAGATACTCCAACTGCTTCTAACCAATAGCAGAGACTCCAGCCCAGAAACTGCATTTCTTTAGGGCCATTAAGAGTTTTATGTAGGCAATACAAAGAAACTTTTGAGTAAAATCCCTTATCCTAAATTCTTCATCACACAGTCTCTTTTTATACTTGAGACCAGGAGGCAAGACATGCTTAGTTTATGCATAACCCTGGTGTGTGTTGTCTGCAGAGACATCACACTGACAGCAAATTATTTTATATAGTGTGCAGTACTTCTTTAAGGACGCTTAAAATAAAGAATTGTTAAAAACAGTGTTCTAGCTAAAATGAAGAAAAAGTGCTAAAACATGATGAATTTTCTACAAGAGTGTTATTTCACTTGCAAATGGTTTTGCTTCCTCAGATTCCCAGGTTTCAGACATGCTCAATGATGCAAAAAGAAGCTTAGATGTTGATTTTATTACATAATTTTCATCAACAAGGTGTCACAGCACTCAAAAGCCCTTCCTTGTGTCCTACATATCAAAATATCCTTACAGCAACATAACATGGTGTCAACTGCTGTGGACTACAGGTGAAAATGCTGCTTAAAGTTGGTTTGAGATCAGGCTTGTTTAAATTTGGCTCTGGGATTCAGTAAATGCCCAAGAGCTGGGCCTTGGTGCATAATTTAACTGAGAGGAAAAAAATGAGGAAAACAAAGCGTGTTATTATTTTTTTATTTGCTTTGATCTTTAGAAATATCAAGTTAACAGCCTGGAGGTTACAGGATCTATTGGTTTCTGGGAGATGTTTTGATATCCCAGAAGAAAATATGTTGGCAAAGTAGTGAGGGAAATGTACATTATTAATTTTTTGTGCTCAGTGGCTAAGTGGGAGATTCAATTTATCAATTCTTCACTCTAAGAGGATATGATTTATTTAAAATTCAGATCTGATTTTTAAAACAAAACCAAAAAACACCTTTTTTTTTTCCCAGAATGTGGCTGTAAATCTCAGAATATATTTTATTCAGTTCTACTTAGCATAGCTTTTGTTATATATAATTCTGTAGCAGAAACAGATTCCCCAGAGAGCTGGTAGATGCCCCATCCCTAGAAACATTTAAGGTTAATCTGAATGGGACTCCAGGGCACCTGCTTTAACTGAAGATATCCGTGCTCAAAGTAGTGGGGTAGGACTGAATGAACTTTAAGGGTCCCTTCCAACCCAAACTTTTCTATTGTAATTGTAAAAAACCACATATTTAGCAATTAGGTTTGTAGGGTTTTCTGAGTGACATCTTACCTTTCAACTCTTCAGTGTACTGTGATTCTCTTATGTGTGTGCCTACAGCCTGCAGGAGCCAGAGTAACATTTTGCTGAAAGTTGTTGGTTCCAATGCCTTTGTAAATTGTTTCTTTAGAATCTATGAATAGACAGGAGCAGACTGTCCCAAGCCTGGAAGACCTCTGCCTGTGTTAGTGCACAAATTTTACACCCTGAAGTGATAAACTTGGAGGTCAGCTTTGTCCCAGGGCTTGCTGATTTGATTACAAAGTTGTGCTGTTCTGAAAGATACATCAATTTCTAGGTCCAATAGATGAGATTATCTCCAATGAACATATATGTAAATATATATATTTATAAAACTATATAAATATGCACATGTGACAGAGAAATGATGTGAAAAATTGTAAGACTAGAATAAATTGTAAGATTAGAATACTATTTTTTGAATTACAAATATGATACATGAAAACCTTACTATTTTAAAAAGGAGCAGCTGCTGTGTTTTCTCATTAAACAGATGCATCCCATACTGGTAGGAGTTTTTCCATCAGGATAGAGTGTCAAGAGTAGGGAAGAAACACATTATCTGTACTAGCAGTACTTTCTTAATTCTGTTTGCTATGATTTAATTGAGTAAGGGCAGAAAATAAACTTAAAGCACTGTATATGTATGGGTAGTTTGTTCCCCAAAAGAAATTTTAAGGATACTTCTCTAGGTTTTGGTTTGTGTATCATGTCTCTGAATTCAAATTTAACAGAGGATAATCTGGCTTTGATCAGGAGGATTTGATCAACACATTAGTGCTGCTGCATAAGCATATAGGGATTTTTGACCTTGGATGCCAGTCAGTGCTGTTCTTTAGATTAAGTCCCCCAGAGTTGATTCCTTGTTTAAAATGCTTCTAAAGGGATTTAGGGCCTGTAAAATTCCTGGTTTTGGGAGAAAAGTCCTACCATTTAGGTTATGTCTAGTCTATATTCATTTTAGTAGCTAGCTTGGTGCAGCATGTGGGGGCTGTACAGCAAAGCAGTCGGTTGTGAGGAACTGATGTTTGCGCAGTGTGTATTTTTTATGGTTTCATTTTGGGTAGGTGTAGCCTGGTACATTAGGCTGAATGTTTAATAGAGGATGGAGCATACTGGATGTTCTCCTGGAAAGCATCTTCCAGTTTATTTTCTCAGAAGGAAATCCAATTTATGACATGGTTTTGCAATGCAAAATACAATTCAGGAAATGGATGTGATCAGGAGATCTGCTTCTGTAGTGCCATCCTGATTTAAGTAATAATTGTGGGTATATCTGTACTCCTGCTTAGCTCTGTCTTCGTGTTGCAAATGGATTTATGTGATAGTGGTTGTTTTCATTTTTTGGTATTTTTATTTTCTCTATACAAAATGCATCAAAGAAGCCAGGCAGGAAGTGGTTTCTGATTCTACAAAGTACTTTGTGATTACACTTTTCCTATTTCACTACCCAGGATGACATTGGCAGCTTTTAAGTGTCTTCGTGAGAAACTAGGTTAAGGGAGAGAGACTCTGAAAACTGTTAACAGCATATTTTCTTCTGAGAAAGGTTGGTCTCTTGAGAAAACTTTTAGTTCCAGTGAATGAATTTGGCAATTTCAACAAAAAATGCTATATCAGCTTTACTTTCCATTGCAGGCTAATGATGTTGATAAATGAACTTTGTGAACGAAAGAGTTTTTTGTTGCAATTCTGAGTTTTACTTTACAATTAAGACCCAAAGCAGCACAAAGCAGCTGGCTTTAGGAGAATATTATCTCAGTAAATACAGATGTAAAGTTGCAAGCTACTTGCCTCCAGTACTCTGCCTAGCATCATCTGGTGCTATAGAAACACTTGCAGAGCTAAAAATGGAAAGGAAAGAAGGGTCACATGAAATACTAATGTAATTTCAACTTGCTTACAATAAAACTTGTTACTGAAATCTAGTATCTATTGAAATAGTGTTAGTACTGACTTAACTTTTCAGCCATGTATTAAATATTTAATGTATAATTATTATTAAGTATTCAATATTCAGTAATAATATACAACAATATGGAATTACTGTCAATGATGAGTATGAAGCATTTCTTTAAGAAATTGATGTCTCTGACCAGTATTAAATTTATTTGTAAGTTTTCTCCTAAAGAATATAGGATGAAATAGAACCAGAGGGGAACATCTGTACTCTCTGGATGACCTTTCAGAGAGGGCTCTGCCATTTTTACCTGCCTTTGTATCGATCATTCTTATGACATGCAGGCTGCTTTATGTCTTGAATGTAGAAAGACTGGTGATTCTTTGGCTTGTTATATATGAGAATCAATAAATGTGGAGCTGAACATATTCAACAAGGAAGTTAATTAAATACTGTTAAATGTTGTTGGTTATTTGTTTTTTTGCTGTTTTGTCAGTGCTTTTTTCCCCTCACTAAATTAATGGTGTTAATGATACCCACCATTGCAGACAATTTGTTTGGTTACTAAGGGCCTTCTCTATAAATAGAAGTGTTAATTCACAGGACTAACTGCTCCCTTATAGAGGAAAAGTGTTGAAGATTTTGTGCTTGGAATTTTTTTTTCTCATTCTTGGTTTTGCTCTTGTCTATGCTTACCATGGAGTTTACCTGAGACCTCTACTGTTAAGGATTACTTTAAAGGAGATGGGAATGCTCCACATATATTGGCTAGAGAAGGATGCCCCATCCCTGGAAGTGTTCAAGACCAGGTTGCATGGGGCTCTCAACTACCTGGTCCAGTGGAAGGTGTCCCTGCTCATGGCAGGGAGGTTGGAACTAGGTGACCTTTAAGGTCCCTTCCAATCCAAACCATTCTATGATTTTATGATGTATTTGAACTCTCAGTTAAAACTGGGAGTTCATGTGTTTTGGATCTATTCCTCTGAAAGTGTTTGCCTAATAATTAGCAAAACAATATTTTTTTCTGTTCCTCTGACATGTTAATGAGTACTCCGTTTCCGCAAGGTACTTGTACTGTACAAATAGTGAAGAGATGATGCTCTTAAGGTTTTCTGTTACACCACCATATATTTTTTAAAAATATATGCATTATTTAAATAGCACTGCCTAGAACCTTAATCAAAAAGAAATTATACCTTGGCTTTCAAGTGCCTTGCCATGCCATATTTGAGTATATGAGTTTCTGTATCTGTATTATCTCCCAAAGTCTCCAGTAGGACACAATGGATTGGTGGACCTTGCTTTTTGTAATGTGTAGATGCTGATCAAAATTGCTACACATCTAAATTAAGAGGCATGTACCCACATGCTATCAAACAGGATTATTCTGACTTGATACCTTTTGATTCAAGAATTGTTGTCTGCTTTTCAGAGCAGATGTCCATGTGGTGATCTGCAAGAATATCCTGAACATAGCCCCATTGAGTTAGAAAATGGAAACTTCTCCTTTTTCCAATGGTTGTGGATTTATGGAGGAGGAATTTCAATCCAGAAGTCCCAAAACAGCGACAGGCTGCCAAGATGTTAAGTGCATGTGCCTGTTTGTGTTTTTCTCACAAGTTTTTTCTCTGTGTTGCAGAAAAAAAAAAGTATTGGTACAGAATGGAATTGAAAGTATGTGGTTATATGTTTTATTTTGAGACAGTTTTGTTGCATGGGCTTGGAATGAGCTGATAAAACAAATATCGGAATTTGCAACATTCTAGATTATTTTGAATAAGAATCCAGGTAAACTAAACAGAAAAGATACAGTTCTGTGAGAGTATAACATGATTTCTTTTGCTAATGAGACTTGTGCACTCAGACAAGTCCACTGATATGTTTGGAGCCTCTGGGTTTTTCTTTGGCAAAGCCCTCTGTAGCAGCACAACCTGAAATCAATCTCAATACAGCAAGGAAAGTTGACAAGGTTGTTATTAAATACGTTATTGACTCTGAATATCTTTGAGACATATCAAAATAACCAGAGGAAATTTTGTTTACTTGCTCGTTATCATTGCTGGGCAAACCTTGTTTAAGAGAAAATATTTTGTCTTTTATTCCTTTGGTTTGAATTGGTTCATCTGTGTATCTCCCATCCTTGCTACCTTCATTAGCACCCCTGGTGTGAAGTCATTACTGTAGGTGAGGAGATTAAAATCTCACTTGTTAGGTTTCAAGTGCACCCTCACACTTGTGAAATATTTTTAATTAAAGCCTCTGAAAACTGTATTTACTCTTTAAATTCAGCATTTAGCAGCTGTAGTGAGAAGCATGCCTCTTCACAGGAGAACAGCTGAACTTCCTGAGAGAAGACATAGCTTTGAAGAGATTACATGCCCTAATAGGTCAATGGCTAATTTGCTTCTGATAGAGCTTTCTAAAGCAGTACAAGCCACTTAGATACGTTCATATTACAGCTCTAATGTGACTAAATCTCCTGTACTGCTGTGGGGATAATCAAACAATGGTTACAACTTCTAGTGTCCTTGTTATGGCACATTCAGTGGAGAAAACATTCACTTCAGTCACAAAGTGTGCTGCACTTCAGTTCTTGTATCAAGATGTTTAGTCTCTGAAAATCATAAAAGAATGGCTCAAAGGTTCAAAGGCAGATCATGTTAGATTCTGCTTGGGTCTTCTGCATTTTAACTACCAGCACATGAATTATACTACCTACACCCTTTACATGAATGGATAAAACTGCTGTCATCTGCAGTGGACCCAGAGAAACTTTCTGTCTTTGCTAAGCTGAGATAAATAGTATTAGTTCAGAAGATAGTTTATAGGAATCCTATATGCTTGTATCAAGGCTGTAAAATAGCTGTTAATTGGCATGATATTGATGTCCATTCTATAGAGAAATCCTGGAGCTCATCTAAAATAAGCACTCACCTGCACACTCCAGTATTACCTTGCCTGGAGAGCGGTGCTCCCATTCCAGAGATGATGCGCTGACAGTGAGGAGATGCTGGGAAGGGGGTTTAGGGGGAGCAGTGTCAGACATCAGTGCCCCTCCACCTCCTCCCGTCCTTTGTGTGTGGGGCAAAGACTTTTAGATGCGTGACAATGTGATTTCTGATACTTTGGAAAGCGGTGCCCCTGTGGACTGTTTTTCCATGTATTGTGGAGAATCGTGTCTGTCAACTCTTTGTGCAAATGGCATGAGCCACATAACCTGATAGGTAAATCAGCTCCAGCATGGCATGTGTTGGACTGTTGCCTGGTAGTTCTATGGCAGCATGGAAACTGTGTAAAATTGGAATAAAGAGACAGCTGGTGCAGTTTTGCATGTCTGAGGGAAATCTTTATTGTTAACCAGCATGTATTGCATCTGTCATTTTATTTTTTGACTCTAAAGGATAAAAAGATGCTGCAGCGTGTCTGTAGCTACACTGTTTTATTTATAACAAACCAAAGAATTTTGTGGCATTTCAGTGTATTAAATACACAAATTAATCTGTTTACAAAAATTAGTTTCCACTTTTTCCTTGCTATAGTGGTCTATGCTTTTCTCTCTTTATAATAGATATCAAATTCCCTTAAAAATCTAGATTTTTTAAATTGCTGTAGTTTTAGGGAGAAAAAAAAGATATTTCTGCTAGCTTGCTTAAAATATGTTACTCACAAATGAAAAACAAACATCAAAACAGTCATATGAATAATCATCTGACCTCATTCATATAGGGAAAGGAAGAATGTCTTAATGTAAAATGTATACCATCAGAATTGGCTGTCAGTGACAAAAGTAAACTATAATACATATTTTCTGTTTGCAGCATTCAGAGCAGCTTCTTTTGACAGTTGCTACCTCACAACCATTCAGTTTTACACACTTTCTGGCACATCATTAAAATTTCTCATTGTTAATAATCTGTCATCAAAGAAATCAATGGGTAAGCTTTGCTGATCCAGTGTTTCTCCTGCAGAGAAAGATCATGTAACAAAACAACAACCCAAAGAAAAACCTGTTTTGTGCAGCATAATAATTAATTCCAAACAGACTATTGGAGCAAAATTGCCAGTTAGAAATGAAGCTAGTAGATTGTGCAGTCCAATTCTGCAATGTTCTTGTTTTAAAGTCTCAGGACTGCATCATATAGGAAATTCTTTTTGTCTGATTGAATAAGATGTTTGCCCTTGGTTCTCTTATTTGAGCCAAAGGTATTCGAAATACTAGTTGTGGTCTGTGATTTGTTGGGATAAAGATTCTCTGGAACACACCATTTAAAATCTGTGGTTTGGGATGTTATTCTGCTAATTTATTTCATTCTGTGGGAGAATAATCTTTACATAAATTACTGACTTTATAATAATTTATTGTATTTTCTGACAGCCCCAGAAAATATTTTCTGCCTTAAATCTACCCAGCATGAAGGCAAAAGAAAAGTTCAATATGAAAATTCACATGTGTGAGCTGCTAAAGATACAAGAGGTGTAAATGGGGTAACACACTATAAATTAGCAGTAGGTAGGCATTTATCAAAAATTTATAAAGAAGACCTGCTTTATACAGCAGGTAATGCCAGGATTCCATATAATCTCCTTGAAAAAAGGTCTCAGGGCTTTCCCAGAGAAAAGATGATGACTAGTGACTGTGGTTTCCTTAGTGTTTTCACTCTGTTATAGTTGATTAATAGTAAATACTACGTGCTAGAAATCAGAAACTTATTCTGATGTTCTTATACTTATGTTAGTATCAGTTTTAACAGCATGTATTCTGGGCTTTTCACTTGCTTTGCTACAAGAAATAATGTCTCTTTAAATACCAAAAGAAAAATCAAGGGGTAAGGATAGAAGAACAAGTTATTAGTAATATAATAAAGACCACCATTTTTGTAAAGGGATGAAGGACATCTGTGAAACTCTGACACTGCAGAGCTTCCAGGAATTAAAGTGGGCAAACTTTAAAAGTGCGGGACTTTGTGGCAGAGCAGTGGGATATAAAGTATTTAGAAACCTGATGCATTTTGTGCTGGCCTTTAGACAAGCTTATTATATGATGGTAAGTAGTAACTGAGCTGATCTTTTCCCTCAGAGACCCCAGGATAAGAAATGTCTCATTTTGCTTTCTACAGGAATCCTTATAGAAGAATAAATATTACTCAGATTTGACAAGAATCACACTCATAGTTCCTTACTGTGCGTACCACCTAGAAACCCATTAGAAGAAGGTTTACTGTTCCTCTTTGGTCAGGCACCAAACTGCAACAAAATAGACAATTCATGCCCAAGCCTCTGGGAACAGGCAAGCTGAGATTTTCAATATCAGAAAAATGTGAAGAGACCTTGCTACAGAAAAGTGGTGTAGGAATCCTAAATCTATGGGAACACTAAAAGAATTGGTAGGATCATTGAGTGTTATTCTTTCTGTAGCTGTGTACTGGTGTCCTCAGTGGGTTTCTGTCAGGGTCAGCACAGCAAGCTCACAGTTCCACAGCAGGGTGCACATATGACCTGGACTGACTGTACCCAACTCTGAGACATGTTGTACTTGGGGCTTCTATTTTAGCTGTACCTGTAAGATACCTAAACATACCTTCAGAAAAGGCACCAAGGGTCTCAGTGTCAAACTGGCTGCCCAGATATGAGAATTATGATTATCCTGAATTGCATCCATACAATAACCTGGTTTGATTGTCACTTTTGATATTTAAAAGCAAATTAAAGCTGCTGGAAAAGGTAAGTGAAAAGTCTTTAATGTGTTTAGTTTATGGATTTGTCTTAAAAATATAACAACTCAAATTGCCATTTTTTTAATCTGAAAATAAATGGCAATCACTTAAAAAGAGACATGAAGCAAGAAAGAAGACAAATATTTAGCCATGTAATCAAAGACACAGTTTAACTGTGCACACGAGCTGGATCTTTGCACTATCTATATTTCCATTTATTCCTACATATTTTTTTTCCTGAAAAGTATAAGAAATAGGAAGCTATTTATACCTCACTAACACTTCACTATCTCTTTAAGAGATAATGTAGAATAGATTATCTGCTCCAATGCTCCAAATTGAAATTAGTGAAGGAAACAAATAGGAGAGAAATAGAGAGCTGCAGGCAGGAAGAAAATACAGTAAAGAGCTTAAGAGCATACAATGTGCAAATAAAATTTGGTGAGGATGGTGAGAACAGTAAATGAGGAAAGGAGAAGTTAGAATATTAATGAAAGTTGAAAAGACCAATTTAGAACAATTTGAGACATAAAAACAGCTAGACAAGTGAGAAAAATAGTAAGGAACTATGAGAAATATAAAATCAGTATGCCCCAAAGGTGAGATTTTCAAAGAAAAGATGTGCAATTAGCCAGAATAATGTAATTTGGACTATTAGCAGTTTACTCAGTTTCTTAATATCTCCCTCATCTTTGTCATGGTGGTTATTTCATCATAAGAGAAAGAGCTTGTTAGAAAGTCTCTGGTTAAAGTTGGACTAGTTTTGATACATGTTAAGTAGTCAAAGGAAAGTATTTTGTTGAAAGGCATATAAAATATGACAAAATATTGTTTGGAATTGGGGTAGGAAAGAGGGAAGGAGAATGTACTGTCCATAGCCACAAGGTGAGAGCATGGCCTGCTAGCATGTCAAGACCTGACTTGCAGACTGAGAATTTAAAGCTGTCTGCCACAAACTGAGTGTGTTTCTTAACTGCTGAGCTGCTGTGGTTTTTTTGTTGTTTTTTTTTTTTTCCCCTGGGAATGCCCTTTTTGCTTGGTTTTGTTTTGTGCCATTTTGCCTTATATACAGACATTTGAAAAGTTTGGTTTCCACACCAAATCTGTGTTAAATTTTTTCTTTTATGTGTGTGTTTTGGTTTTCTTGTATGTGAATGAATGAGTACACCCATTATGTAATCAGTTGTACATAGAGCATCATCAGGTTATGTTTTTAAGTGTGTATTCTTCACCACAATTTAACTCTAGAGGTTCTTTATGTGCTCTGTTTGAAAGCCTTGAGGTACTTCACACACTGGGCTGGTGTGAAGCACCTTTGGCATTGGTAGCTGTGTTTTCTTTCTCCTTGAAAGATAGCCTTCTGTTTTCAAGCTACACTGTATTTATATGGAATTTGTTATATTAGACCTGTTCTAGTTTTTGCCTCTCTTTAGATATTGAACTCTCTCTGTTTCTCATTATCACTCTCTTTTTCCAGTCCAAAGTGTGTCTTTTGGTTGTTTTTTTTTTTCCCTTCAGCTCATTTATTTTCCTGCAGACAACGCCCTTTCTGTAGGCCTTAATTTTGAATTTAGCAAACAATCTAGATTAATTCAGTGCATTCTCAAGTGCCTGCAGGACAGGAGACTGGAAATGAATGCTCCTCATTATTCCTTTTGTGTGTTTGCCAACCACTGTCTTCGGTCACAAACTTTTTGTCTCAGCCTTCTTTTTGTTGTTTGAAAGGACAAGTTATGTGTGTTTGTGTGTATGTCTTTATAGGTGGATACACACACGTAAGCACAAAAATATGTGTACACATATATTTGTGAATTTAAATCTCTCTCCCCCAGTAATTCTAAGTTAATAGTCTGCTCACTTAATAGTCTGCAGTATTTGCTTTTCTGGAGAGTGAATGCTTTGAACTTGTTTTGCTTTCACTGGAGTTACTAGAAGGGACACATACAAATTTGGCTGGCCTTCAGACATTACCAAAACCCTTCTAATTACTGTCATCGTGTCACCACCTGTGAGGCAGTACCTTGAAGCAGGGTGGGTGTGCCATGCTTTGTTTTAGCTTAAATGCTATTCATAGGGAAAGCACAGAAAGAGGTGAGCATGTAAGAACTCCTGAGTATAGTACAAATACCTGTGAGTGCATGAAGTTTCCCGGTGTCAGACCCATTGCTCATCAAGCAGACCCATTTGTTTATAATTGGAATAATGAGTATTTTTTGGCAGTCTTCCATCTGAGGAACGTGTGTAAGAAACAAGTGTCAAGTCAAATGCAAGTGTTACTTGAAGCTTCAAATTAGACTTCAATATGCAATTACAGAAGGATGTTTTGAAACATCCTTTGTTCCAATAAAGTCTTTCAGTCTCAATTGCTCAAAGAGCTGATGGTCAGGGTTTTGCAGATTTTGACATTATTTTTCTGTACATTTCAACTGCATTTTAAGTTCAACAGCTGGAATGATGAGGTGCTACTTTGACATTGTGTTGGTGAAAATTTGCTTTTTTGCGGTGAAAACCACAACTGTGTTGTCTTGAATAATAAATAAAATGTTGGGTGTTTTACTGTGTTTTTCTAGCTCAGCACAGAGCTGCTTCATTTTCAAAGCTTCTGGTGGCTGTGTGTGGGTGGCTGTGTGTGGGAGGCTGTCAGGTGGAGAAACCCTACCAACCTTTGTCCTTTTGAACTAGGTTGCAGAGATCTCACATCAAATCCCAGTGCCCTTCAGTTGTGTGGTTGAGTAACTAGGTGAGGTTATTGAATAAAGTAGAGCTACATGAGCAGAGTAATATCCAGCTTCAGGGAAATGGTCAGGGATGGTCAGAGATGGGATGTACAGTTTTAAGGAAGTGGGTTGCTTCTTATTGTCGTGCAGGAAGAGCCCAGGCTTACCCTGCTCTAATCACTTGTCTAGTTCTAATTTATTTTATTACTTACCTTCTTAAATTCTCCAACTTATTTTTCTCCTGGTTTTATTACCCCACAGAATGAAATGGTTTTGTAAGAATTGATCCTGTTTGAATTGAGGTAGGTGCAGGAAGAGACAGCTGAGAAAGATAAAAGCCACACAAAAGAAAAAGGGAAGTGTATCAGAGGTCCTGAACCATTTCAAGTCTTACTATGCTTAAATAAGGCCAGTTGCAATTTAGTTTGTAAAGACTCTCACTGAAACTTATAATTAGAGGTTACACAAGGGCAGGTAACATTTCAGAAACAGGTAAGACATCTGACCCAACATGCCTGCCTACTGAAATGGAACAGCCCTAGGCTCTCCTGAGATCATTGCTGAGCAACTCCCCAGATTTTGGGGATTAAAAGCCTATCCTTCACCTCTCTGAAGGTCTGTCTTTTAAGAAAAGGACTATTTTCTCACTCTTCAAACTTTTGATTTTCTGAAGGTTCCCAAGCTTCTCACGTAATTTAAAATGTTTTTAAAACTGGCAAAAAAATCACTTCCCAGACTTGGGGAAAAAAATCCATTCTGCATTTGACCTCTACTTCTTGTTGTGCTTATTAGTATTCTAGTTCTCACACCATGTTCTCTCAGTGACAGCACTTACCCCCACCTCAGCTGATAATATTTAGCTGCAAGATTTTCCTTTACTCTTTTCGACAGCTGCTGTAGAGTCTTTGCAACTGGGGACATTGAAATCACCTCCACCATGTTGCTTTGCTTTATTTTTTTCTTAATTTGTTTTAAATCAAATACTAGAATAATTGATGGGTCCAAGATGTAAGAGTGCTGTGTGCAAATTTGAATTTAACAACACAATCCCATGTTTGGATTGTGGCTCATCTGCCCAAGCTCATATGGCACATCACCTGCAGAAAAAAAAATCCTGATTTAACTTAAACTGATTGAAACAGATATAAGTGTCCTTTTCACTCACTTTTGATCTTTTCACTCTTTCAATCTCTTTTTGGATAACTGGTGAACCCATTGGACCAGTTTCTTTGCCTGCTTTCATCATCTTTTTTTTTTCCACGTGAGTGAAACATTGAATCCTTTAAGCACGGGGAGCAGAGGGAGAAGGCAGCAGCCTCATCTGAGGATGCCATTTTGGGAGCACTGCTGCTCCATTCCTCTCCAAAGGAAGAGTTCATAGAACTCTTGCTTGCAGAGGTTTCTATGTGCCTCAGAGCTTAGACTTGCAATGCTACACAGGATGCGTATCCATGTTTAATTCTGTGACATGCATTTTTTCTGGAACCCGCCCCCCCCCCCATGACAATTCTATTTTGACCTGAATGGTTTAACTTAAATGAAGAGAAACGTTACCATTAACTTTAATGTGTTCTGCGTTAAAATTAGGTTTGCTAGAGTTACCTTCACAATAATATTTTAGTTTTCCAGTATCCTTCTGCATTTTCCTTCCTTCACAAAACTTGAAGTATCTAGTTATTTTCCTCTGTTTAAATCAGTGAGAATTTTGCTAGGTTTGTGACCAAGGAAGTAACAGATTTGAATTCATACATCTCCCCTCTCCAGAGGTGTTCATGCAGGGCTGTATAATTGCTACCATGGGGGCAGGCTGAGGTTGTGCCTGCCCTTCTATTCCTTTTCTGGGAAATTTTTTTATTTCCCCACCATCTGATGGTCCCAATGAAATGAGTTTTATGTAGTTTGGGTGATAGGCCCAGAAATATACATCTGAATAATCTAGTTGCTTTTTAATATGAGTAGTAATTTTATAGGAAAAATATATGGGTAACAATAAGGACTGGGGATGTGGAGGTGCTTAAACAAACATCAGTGCAGAATGTCTGTGTCTGCACAGGAGGTAATTTGCTTCTTGCTGTATTTTCTGGATTTTTTCTGATTTGAATTGAGACCTTGTAATTTTTTAAAGCACTATCTGATTTGTTTATTTAAAAAGACAGCTGTGGATTTCAGAGAAATTCTAACTCTTGTGCCAAAACTGATTGATGTTTGATGCATTGCTATGGCCTTGTACTAAAATTTTCTTTGGTTTCTCTTCCCTGATTTTCATACCATGTTTCATATTAACACAGATTCTGCAGCCTCTGAAAGGTGGGATTTTTCTAGAAGATATGTTTACAAATGTGACAGTCTCTAGATGAGCTTCTTATTTCCCTCTCCCCCAATAAATTGAGTCCTGTTCTTCTTTTATGCTTGTTATAATATTCTAGAAAATTAACTCATCTTCTTAAACCCACACTAAATCAAAAGTGGGAAAAATTTGCCACAGGTTTGCTAAATGCTGTGATTTAGCTCTCAGGATAAAATTGCTTTTAGGTGTCAAGGCTGATCCACATAGCATACTGTTAATATTTGGAGCACACTGCAATAAGCAATAACAGAGCTAAATATTTTTAAGCATCATAACCAAATAGTTGTGGACTCTTAATAAGAAACCAAACCTTGGATCCTCATTATAAAAATGTGTGCTCATACTCCAGTTGATGTAGGAATAACCATATATCATAGTTACCCTTGCACTTTGTTCATTCTCTGCTAGGAATTTTTGCTCAAGTAGAGTCAGGAATTTTGTAATTTCGCTGGAATTTCTAGCTACATGACAAGGCTACAGCCACACAGAAATCCCAATGCACTACCTGAATGTGCACAGGGAGATTTCATGATGTTATTCTAATGATCTTGTAATTCTGCTTTGTGTAATACCTTTGTACTTCTGTTTTGTGTCAGATCTGCTCTGTGTGCATAAGTTTCTATGTGTCTCAGAGAACTCAGACTTGCAGTGCTACACAGAGCATGTATGCATGTTTAATTCTGTGACGTATGAGAGAAAAACCATGGTAATTCTATATTGACCTGAGCTGCTTAAATTAAATAGAGGGAAATGGAAATTCAGCTTTAAAGATAAACTGAACTCTGAATCCAATCATCCAATGGTTGAAGTGTTGTCTGAAATGCTGAGGTCTTGTTTTATTTTGCCATTGCTTTTCTTTGAAGCAGAATATCTTGTTCCACGATGCTGTATATTGCAGTGACTGATTGAACTCAGTTACTGTGAAATGAGTATATAATTATTCACACCCCTGCTAAGAGTCTAAGAGTGGGATGAGTCCTTGACAGCCTGTTTTTTTTTTTATTTTAAACCATGTAACAATACCTAATTATTTCTCAAGCAATCTACTTGTAGTCTAAATTTAGGAATTGTTTCTCAAGCCAGCTGTTCTCAGTAAAATTGAGAACTAGAGCTGATTTAGTGGCTTAGCAATCAAGAGCAAAGATTTCCCAAATGCTAAATTTTATAGTGTTTGAAAACCAAATTTAATTCCCAAACAGTTCAGCCTGGCTCAGAAATAAGAAGAATAAAACATCTGTAGAGTAGAATGGCAAGACTCAAAATATAAGGTAGAATAATTTATCAAGGAGGGACAATCAGAGTTAATTTTTGGAAATTTGTCTCTAGAAGAAGTGCTTAGATTGGGACAAAACCATATTTTTAATTGTTATTATGGAAACAATAATCAGTCACTGAAGATATGATGGTCTTTGCCATTTAAATGACTCAGGACACTGCTGAAAAGTGTTTTTATGCCAACATGGCTTTCTGTAATTTACTTTTTCTGGCAAGAATAGAATGTGAACATATGTGGTGAGTTAGTTTATTTGTAAAAGACAGACTCTTTAGCACATTTAGTATGTTAAATGGATATGTTAGCAGTGGTTACTTTATCCTCCAGAGACCCTGTAGCATGTATGGCTATAATAGAAAATCCTAATCAAGAATTTTTCACTTGGTTTGCTGCTATCAGTTAACAATCAAGTCAGATTTGTGCAAGGGAGGAGCCCCAGCTGCTCAGGAGGTATTATAGAGCGGTTCCAACCCCTTGTGCTGGTTTTGTGACTAAGAGGAGTGCATGAGACCATGCTCTGGTTCTCAAACCACAGGTGTGCTGCTTGTAGCAGAAACTGGAAGGGCGAGACTTCTGCAGAGCTACTCTTGCGTAAGGAGCTCGCAAATGGCCATCCTTCAGCAAAGAGGGTTGTTTTATTTTCTAAAAAACCCCTTGCACTCTCTGAATAAGGGGCATAGGATTAGTGGGATAGACTTCACATCGTATTCTGAAGAAAGGGAAAATCACCATCTCTGAGAGTCTGACCCCTCCACAGCTGTATGTAACAAAGAGAGAGGGGCAGAGTACAGGAACTTTTGTCCTACAATTAATGCACTGTTGTGAGGTGCATTTATTTTAATTATGTGTTTATTTTTATTTAGACCAGTTCTAATGAAGTCTAAACACCTATGTATGTCCTGATGCCTGGTATTTTCTGGCTTGGATTTGCTTACTAAGTAGGGGAATTAAAAGGAAAACAGTAGTATTTGTAGGCCTATTTTCAAAGGACTTGTGTTTAAGAATATGGAACCTGTCCTTTATATGTTAGCAATGTTTATTTGGTAAAGAATACATTGTGGATTTTTTCTCCTCTTCTTAAGCTGTTTCCTAGTCCTATTTCCCTTTCAACCATGAGACCCATACAAAATAAACCATGTTGCATTATTGCATAGTTTTAACCAAGAGTTCAGCATCTTGTACCTCAGAATGATTTTCTTTTGCTTACTGAGGAAAACACTGCACCAAGGAAAAGCTCTGTCCCCGCAAGGCATTTTTAATCCTGCAGTGTTAATAAAGAGATATTGAGATAATTGGAATCTGTACAGTTTAAGTACCTGATACAGAGTTCACCACTCTTGTCAATGCTACTTACCATTGCAATAGATATTAGGGATGTGAACTGTACAGACAAGGGCATGAAGGACATATATATTGGAAAGAATTTGGGATGGTAATTGCAGATAATCTACACGAAAACAAAGAATCATCAGGAGTGGGCGTGTAATGTGGTCATGATCCAATTCTTAGTACTCATGATATATCCTATAATAATAGCATACAGTGCTGTAAGACACTCTAATCCCTTTTTAGGCCATATGGAGTCATGCTGCTTTGTGTTGAGAGCGTGGATCTAGTGTTAAGCATGGTCAGCCAGCCCTGCCACATTCCTCCAAAGCAGTAGTTAATGATGTGTATTCTCCTATGTTTGTTTGTGGTTTGCTTTATTTTTAAACTTTGTTGGTTTGAGTCTAACTGTATGCAACCAGTCTGGAGTTACTGACTGAAATTTTGAAATATATTAAAGAATAATTGACTGTAATTTTCTTTCAAGGTGATACCACTGAGTGAAAATTATGTGCTAGATCAATACTGCATTTCAAACACAAGTTTAAAATTGTCCTGCGCGGGTTTTATCTCTGAATTTTAGATGACTGCACAGGTGGTGTCTACAGTTGAATTTACCAGCTGATTTCCCTTAGCACCCACGTGATATGTCAACAGACCCACTCTTACATACAGGCTCAGGGCAGGCACAGGTGCACAGCAGGGCACAGCTGTGAGCTCCATCTCAGCAGCAGCCCAGCACCTTCTTATCCTGCATGTCCTCCAGAGCAGGAGGGGCAGCAGTGCCCTTGTCTGACAGCACTGCCAGATGCCTGTAGGAAGGCAGGAGGTGTTCCCTGCTGTGGCCTTTGTACTGCAAGGACATCATGCACTGTGCTGCAGGCAGCCTGTGCCTTAGCTCTGTGTCCAGGCAGAGGCAGAAGGCTGGGTGCTGACCATTAAATATACTGTATAAATATTAACTTTGCATCTAGCTTGCAAAATTCCCCTTCCTGGGTATTGCCTGCCTAAAGATGAAATCTGTCCATGAAATCCAACAGAACACAAATTATGCTCCCTGATCACAGCACTGAAAGGCCACTGACTTCATCACCCTTCCAGCATCAACTTTATTTTGGCAGTTGTGAAGGATCTGTTGTTCATTATTATATCTTTACTCTGCTGAACAGAATCCTTCTGTTGTAGGACTAAATAGTCTGCAAGCTGTCTATCACCAAGTGGCCATGACATAATGAAGACCTCTTTTATTTTCTTTCCTGCTTTCATCTGTAGAATAAGTAAATTTCTGTCTGTGAAGGGTAAAATACTGGAAAAGCAACCTTTCTTAGCTGCTGTTGGGATACTGTGGGTTTTCATAATTCACCTACTTAATTTTGGCTGAGGAATTTATTTTTTTCATTGAATATTCACTATTTCTATTATATGCTTCTAGAAGTTTATAATGATTTCTTGGCAAAATAGAATAAATACAATTCTAGGTTTGGTGTGGTATTTTTCTTTCTTTTTTTTATTCTTTCCCTTTTAATTGCTGTCTGAAGTTTATAAGCTTGTGAGGTGGGCATTTTCCCTCCCCCCGGACTTTCTGAGTCTCTGCAGTGCAACAATTCAAGCTCCTTCCTCTCCTCTCCTCTCATCCTTTAAAAGAATTTGTTACTATGGTGAGGAAACCATGTAGCATTTAGAGCTTCAGACTAAATATAGCTATTTTCATAATTCATTTTAAGTATTGCACCAATAATTTGCCAGAATAATTCATATTACAGCACTTGCAATCTATTTGCCCCAAATATATGCACATGTATGTGTGTAACAAACATCCTAGGAGTTCAGGAGGGCAAACCAACCCTGGCTTTAAACCAGGATCCACTTCTTCTGAATCCAGGACTAGCCAGGTCTAAAATAGCATCTTTTTGCATTCCAGAAATGATTTTCTGGTAAATGTAAGGGAGAGAAGAGATGTTTCTAGGCTTTCACAGTTTGTTAATTTTAGTCAATTTTTTCTTTCTTTTCATAACAGGTATATACACTTAACCAGCATGACTCACCAGATCAGGATTGTTATTTAAAATAAAAGCACAAAGTGGAAAGTAGTGGTATTAAATATTGAAAAAACCCAGTAAATTTAAAAGCATAATTGGTACTCTATATGAAGACAGTGCTGAATTGTAAATCATCACAATGTGACAACAATCTTTTATTGAAGGTGTGACTCATGCAGCTCCAAATAAAACTGGGGATAGACTTCATTTTTCTTGGCTTGTTGACTTCAGTTATATTAGAAGGTCCTCCTCATTAATTGTGCTGGGATTGTTTTCTGGTACGTGTTTACAAACATGTGCAATTGTATACATAGAATATTTGGATGGATAATCCCTTAAGATAAAACTATATTAATAAATAAAGTAGCAAGTAAACTTTTCAGTTAGTGGCCACTAAAGATCTTATTACATTAAACAGAGTATCTGAATAATTCACCTTCTCTCCTAGTATGGATAGTCAGTGTACTGTGAGCTCAGAAATGTTCTTTCCAGCAGAATGGTCAAGAGCAGGCTCAGGACGGCTCAATTGATGTATTTGCACCCTCTATCAAGTACATGGAGAGTATCTGAAGGATCTGTGTCTTGGATGGTACATCATATCACTTAGGAAAGGCTGAAGGAATAATTCATGACTGTGTTACTGCTTTTTGTGCAAAGGCTTTCTGAGAAATTATCCTGTCAAAAGTCTGCAGTTTTCTGGCAGTGAATCAGACCAGACCTTCATTTTCTGGACAGCTCTCATGCAAAAGACCCAGCAGTGCATAGTTTTGTGTCAGTGCTGGGTGAGATGGGAGCACCCCCACCTTGGAGAGATGCTGAGGGCATGAGAGCTGACTGTGAGATACCTGTGAGGAAGGGACATGCAAGCTGGGAGCCCTGTCTGGTGAGATGAGGAGCGGGCAGGGGCTGGCATCAGGCTGCGCACCTGCACAAACTGAGGGGAAAGTCCAGTTCTGTTTTACTGATTAGGGTTTTTAGGTGGATGTTCTATTGAATAACTTGGCAGCTCCACTTGCCAGCCAAAACCCAGGGTGCATACAATTCGTAACCCTATTTGAGAAGCTGCTTTCATGACCTCTTTCTCATCACACATGAGGAAGAGGAATAGGACAGAACCTGAGTTTAGAGAGGGTCATTCACTCACCTCAGCCACCAGACTATCCCTTATCTGCTTTCCTTCCTCAGGCACAGAACACCTACGGCCTTCGTGTCAAAAGAGTCAAAAGTCCCATACATATCTCAGCTTCCAGGGCTCCCTGGTCTTGGTTCATACCCAAGCAAAAAGAACTGGAATGAAATCACAGCATTTATGCTGTGTGACCTTAAATAGATGCAACGGAAAGGTGACACTGGAAAGGACCAGCCTGTTCATCCTCCCTGCTGACTGATGACTTGCTCTCTATTGATCCAGAGATCTTGCTATTTTTTTTTTTTTGCAGGCTGAACCAGCTCAATGCATAATCAAAGAGAAGACAGCTCTTTTTTTTGCATTTTTTTTCCCCAGCAAGGTTAATAGCTTAAATAATTTACTTTGAATATTCAGGGTCTCTTAATTTAATGGAAGGAAAGTGGCAGGAAGGCATATCCCATCAGAGCAGGAAAAGCAGTTCTGTCAGACCTTGTGCCTTAGCTGTGACCAGGGTGCTCCACAGCCTTCCCACATGCTCTGTTGTGGGTGTATTTGGCATATGCTGAGAAAATAAATAGGTAGGATATAGATGGATTTCAGGAATTTCCACATTAATCAGGAAAACTTATGGCAAAGCTATGATGAACAGCTGTGATGCTAAAAGGGAAAAAATTGCTTCTATTCAACATGCTCCAATACTCCTTTTTGTGAGCAATCTTGTTTGCAGCACTCTGCTTTAGATGGAGTTTAGGTGGGCTGTTAGTCGTTGTTCGTTTGATTTGATGCATTTTTGGAGAGATATCTGATATATGAAACAGTATTTTCTACTTTAACTTTCTCATGGGGACTTCTGAAGTATAACCTTTCTAGTTTGCCTGTATTTAAACTTGGGATATGTCAATGACAGGTGTGCTAATGAAAGCTACTCAGAATAACAAAGCCCCAAAACAAGCAGAGATTTTATTTTTGGACAGTAGGCACAGTAGTGCTGTTCAGTGAGACAACCTAAGGAAAAAAGGAATAAGAGTGACCTGCTTTTTAAAGTACAGAATTTTCTGTTCTTTTTGTCAATATGGCTTGATCTACAACTGTGATTCTTGGTAGTGTGAAAAGAAAAAATAGCTTTAATTTTCAAAAACCTCCCTAATTTTGATGAAGCTTTTACCAAAAAAACACCCCATTAATCTTCTTGGCCTTAGAGAGCACATCAAAACTCTAATTCTGCTAATATTTTTATAACAATCTTGTGAATGTGAGTCTCAGTGAGCTAAGAAAAAAATTATAGCTGTTTTGCAAGATTTGTACTCTTCTTTTTACTCAGTATTGTAAATGTAATGCAAATTATTTGTAAATGTTGTACTGCAGCATTCCCATTTCATTCTTGTCCTAGTTCATTACTTTCAAATGTTAATATAAATATAAATACAGCCAAAGTCAAATTTAAATTAGTTTTTCCTTTTTCTGTAATATGCGAACCTGGCATCAAACTCAGGATGTTCTATCTCACTATTCTGTGGTGTGCAAAAATGGCTTGGTAAGTGTTCTAGTGCCAGTGGTTTTATGCTTTCATTTGGTCAAACCTGCCAGGGATAATGACTGAATCAAGAATAACAACAGAAATAGGAATATGCTAGCAATGCATATCAAAACAGCACTTTGTGTAAATAAGTGTCTCTGTATCAGATGCTGGCAGTATTCTTATGTTTGTAGGTGTGCATCTAAGGCTGTGTAATTATAGTAGAATGGTAAAGTTTCAGACTTTGATCCTAATTTAACTGAAGCCAACACAAATCTTACAAAGGGCTGTATCCCTTTAAGTCCATCAGCTTTTGGGTAATTAGAAACTGCTAAATGTGGTCGCTCATGAAAAGCAACTTTTATTTCCCAAACAGTGATACAACAACTTATAAGAAAAGTTTGCCTTAACCAACTTAATGTGAATTATGAGCATTACCCTGATTTTTTTTTTTGAGAAAGTTAAGTTGGGTATAGTTGTCTGTTTCAGGAGCTAACTAAGCTGAGTCAGTGTTGCATTTCTGTTGTGAAGGGGATATGTTGCTTCACCTCATTTCCTGCCTTTTCCTCCAGGCTGACCCCTATGCCCAACTCCCTGGTGACTCTGGACATCACTTTGTGAAGTTGTTTAACCCAGCAGCTCCATAGGAAACCATCCAGTTGTTTCTGCTGCGTTACTTTTCTGTCATGTTAGCAAATTGATTTAATTCACAACAGGGGTCCATGAAACAGCAGAGCAGATGTGAAGGAAGAGCAGGAAGTGTGCAGGCAGGAGTGGTGAGAGCTTTGGACGTGGGAAGTTTTCCTCTCAAGGTTGCAAACTGTGAAATTGCCTGAGCTGGCAAGTGAAATCTCACCCCTTGGCTGGCACTTGCCAGCTAAGGTTTTGCCCACTGTTCCCTGATCAGTGCAAATCCTTTAGAGCTATAAATTTTGGAGTGTTTTTTACTGAAATATAACTTGGGTGGCAGGAGGCGATGACTGAAGGGCAGCTCAGGGACAGGCTTGTACCATGCAGTTCTCACAGGGCTGGTGCTGCCTTTCTGGGCAGTTTTGTTGGCTGGGGACTGAAAAAGCTGTTTGCTGTTGGGCAGCAGTTCCTGCCTAAAGAGCTTCTAGCTCTTGATATCAGCTTTCATACCCATAGAATTTTTAGAGTTTCTTTTTTCTGTTTTTAATATTAACTAAAGCAAACCTATGCTCTTTTGAAGCCTTTTGTGTAGGGAGAACAAAAAAAAAAAAAAAAAAAAAGAGGCAGATTCTCTCCAGTGCTGTCAGAAATAGAATCACCCTATAGTTAAAGAACACCTGTAGCATGCTTGCCTCCAGGAACCCAGTAATTTTTGCTTTTCATAATCTTTGTTTAAGTCCTTGCCTGCATTAGGCAGAAAAACTTAATCTTATTTCCCTATATTTCACATAGGAGCCATAAGTGTCTGGAATATTTTTTAATGCAATGTTAGAAGATGTCTGATTATGTGCTTTTTGGCCAGATAATTCTCCGGTAGACTATAAACCTACCTAGGGATCTAATATAAAGAGATAGGCGCCCCCCCCCCCCAAAAAAAAAAAAATCCTTAAGATGTTATTTTTATTCCCATTGTCATAATTTTTGTTCAGATAATTCCCAACCATGTGTAGCATTATCTTCCTTATTTTCACATTATCATGAAATATAGACCTAAGGAGGAACATTCTGAAGCCATGTTTACTACTTCTTTGTGAACGAGACAAAGTATTTCTGGGAAATGGATATTGTTTTCCCATACACCTGAGTAAACAGATTTTTAATATAATTTAGAGTATAGACAATTCCCACACCTTTACTGTTTTGTGAAATGCCTTGCTGTTTTCAGGGTAACAAATATTGCTGCATTTTTACCTAGATAATTTATATATTTGTTTATTTGCATGTCTGAAGGGTTTCGTTGGGATGATCATATGATTAAGTGTGACAGTGACTGCTCTGCAGCTCTATCCTATTTTTCCTTTATTACTAGTTAATCTGTCCATGAGGCTAAGTTGATATCATTATGATGATGATGAAATTTTCAACCAGAAATCCCTACCCACTCTCTGGTTTGCATGACATTTTGATGCAAAACTTCCACACTGAAAAGTTCTACTGAAAAGTTCTACTGAAAAGCAGTTGAGACATCTTTGGTTGATCCCATTCTTTATGCCTTGAATTTCTAACCTATTATTCAGAGTAATGATGTCTCAAATGTCTTCCTTTGACAGGTGTGAGATGTGGCTCCTGGAGTTATGTGACTGGAGGTCAGACGCGGCAAATGGAGTTCTTCTTTTCAGACAGGAAAAATTTGGTAAGGAAACTAAGTTAAGTATGGAGCTATCTAGAATTTCTTGTGGAGAACAAGTGGCAGCAGAGTCTGAAAATGGTCACATGGAAGTCCATAAGATGGTGGAGAAAGATCCGAGATGAAATGACCATGTATGTGGCCTTTAAGATGCAAAACTTTGGCATCTTGAGGAGACACTCTGCAGTGCAGAACCTCTTGACTGCAGCCTCAAGTGAAAATGTAGATTGGGTTCCTCCAAACCTAGATGAGTGTTCCAGAAGGAACTAAAAAATTAGAATGAGATGTTTCACCCCAAGTATGTGAAATGCAGCCTAGTCTTCAGTGAGGAGACAGAGCCCATTGTAATTGTAATTAGAAATCAAGACTTGTGAGGTTTTTTGTGTGGGTGTGTTTGGTTTGTTTGTTTTTTTTGTTTTTTTTTTTTTTTTTCCTCCAGTTCTGAAACTGTTTTACCTGCCAAAATGATTGTTTGGTGCAGGAGAGAGCTAAGGAATTTCAAATATCCAGCTACCCGTGAGCCATCCCAGTAAGCTGCTTGGAGCCCATCCTCATAGAGCATGGTTTGATGTGTAACAGACTGCATCAGGTTTTGAAGGGTTTGAAAGTCTTGGGGGAGAGGAGGAGTAAGAACATTTAGGTGTTGTCATTCCTTCATCTCACTGTTTATTTTTACAATCAGAATTAGTCTTCTTAAAAAGGCCTTGTTTAGCTTCAAAGCATAGGTATGTCTCCTCCTCACTATAAACATTTTGACTGTGGGAATGGACAGACTTTAAGAATTTTTCTGCCAGCAGCAAGAAAAGTTGCCTCCACAAAACTCAATAATTATGATTTTCCCCATTTGTGACATTGAAGTCTAACTATCTAAAAGTTAAAATAGGTTAATCAAAACTGAAGATGTCTTAATAATCACTTATAAAAAATTGAAACCATTTGGAGGAGAGCTGGGATTCTCCTTGTTCCTCTATCCCAGGAATTCCTGGTTGTCCCTGTAACAGGAGCAGAAAGATGACTGTGCAGAAGTGGCTTGGAGAGATTAGAAGTATAATTTTTTTTTCTAACATGTGAGGTGTTCTTAATTTATTTAGTGTCCTTAATATATGCTCTTTGTGTGCTGACTTGTGTGTTCTTATACACATTTAAAGATTAATGGCCTCTACTGGAGAGGGGAGTGAATATGCAAGGACAGATATTCTCATTAATAATCTGCATTTCTGTTTCTGACTCAGTAGCCTCACAGCAAAACCTTGCATTTAATGTTTAATTTATATTGCTACATATTTCCTTTGGACACAACAGCGTAGAAAACAATTTGTTTTTTATGGAATACCTGATCTTACAGTAATTTCAGAAATACATCTAATAAATGGAAAGACAAAGACTTGGCATTTAAACGCTCTGCAGTTTCTCCTGTTTAGAATTTTTACTGTAGGAAGGCAGAGAAATTGGGAAAATGCACAGAGTTGATACATTCAGCTTACATTTTGACGGCAATATTACTAGCACTGTTCCAGGTGTTGAGTATATGCTTGACCTGTGCAACACTGAAATATTAAATCTTACCCATAGCTGATAGCCCCATCCACCAACATTTATGGGGACATAAGGAAATCACATGAATAATACGTATGAAGTGCAGATGTGAAATTCAAATCTCAAGCAAATATTTGAGGACAAAAATGGACAGTGCAAGCAAGGTAACGTGGCCAGCAAGAGTGAGAGAAATTTAGGGGTAAATAGTATTTTACCAGTGGTTCAGTCCAGAAAATAGTAAACTCCCTAGACCCAATCTGATGGCACATATTATGTGTGAGACACCATTACTAATCTGAGTATTAGCCAAGGAAGTCAAAGGTCAAAGCCTGATCAGATACTAAATAAAAGCTTCTTAAAAGTGTACTGACAAGATGAAAGAAACCCAAAAACCAGAAACCCAAGACAAATAATCTTTTTTCACCCCCTCTCCCCTTCACCAGTATTTTTACTCACTGGCTAAGATGCATCCTGTAACAGCTATTGGAGGAGTGGCAGAACAATGTGTATAAAAATGCAACTCTGAAAGACAATGAAGTGGGTGAACCCTAATAAACTTCTTCACTTCTGACTCATGAATGAGGTAGCTGTAGAGCATAGCATCATTCTTATGAAATGAACTCACCATCCTCAGTATTACACCACTTCTGTTTTGTACATATTATATCTTTTAGGAGTCTGCTCATACAATATGGGGCTTTGTGCCAAAACCGGGAAAACAGGGAGGAGTGAAACACCAGTGGGTTATTAGCTGTCCTTATTTCTTTTCTGAACAGAACCTACAACTATTGCTGCCATGTCAGCTCCTGCCTTCAGATGTGTCTGCATTTAACTCATTGTGGGTAACAGAAGTGACACAGTCAAGGGGAAGTCATGACTTCTTTTGCATATAAAAATCCCTGTGGAAAGAACCATTGAATCAAAACTGCTTTCACATGAGGCTGGGGAATCTATGAGGCAGAGCACATTTAGGTCTGGTAGGTGGCCATGTTGTCTTCATGGTGCAAGGATGGCAGGCAAAGGCATCATTCACATTGCCCTGCCACCTTATTATAACAATGCCATCACACCTCTATGCTCATGGCCAGAATTGCTGCACCACTGCTTTCTTCTCTACTTTTGGGGTAAGCATTGTGCCTCCCAGCACAAATGTTAGAAAACAATGTCTCCACTGCAATCAGAAAAAAAGATTTTTGCAGGCCCTTTGCCCCTGGGCCTCTCTTGACCATAGACTGGCTGGAGCAGGAGACCTGTGCATTGACTGGTCAGGAGTGTGGCTCACCACCTGGGAACCAAAGAGTATCTTCACAGCAGCTCTGAAGATGAAGCACATGTGTGAGCTTGAGAGTCCAAATTACCTTTTGGATAGTGGCCACTGGCTACTGGCTTGTATAGGCAAGTTTGTGTGTGCACCAGGAGTAGAAAGGAAAAAAAAAGAGCAGTACAAAACACAAAGAGCAAAGGAGGAGAGATGGTGCAATGTGGTGTGGGCTACTCCAGCTGTGCAGGCAGATGTGTTTCCAGGGGGCAGTAATTCTCTGCTGGGTGTGAATCCTCTGAGGAATTCAGTAAGTCTGTTCTTGCCTGTGAGTCTCTGTCTTTCCTCCCACCTTGAATAAAACAATGAGGGGGGAAGGTTTTAGACCAAGAACAGCCTAAAAGCAACTTTTGGAAATCACTGTTCATAAGTCCCTCTTGCCTGATTCTTCTCTTTGTGTGTGGAAATGGGATTTCATAAGTTGCTTTTTGAACAGATCTACTTATTTGCAAAGACGTATTTCCCTCAGTTTGTTCTGCAGGCAGGACCACACTAAAAAGATTAGTTGGTTCAAAAGGGAAAGCTATACTTCTTGGTGAAGTTTGTCTTGGAGTCTTTACTGACAGAAAAGCACAAACAATGGATTGGCTGTGCCAGCTGGGGATAGGCAGTTTTCTTTTTTCTTCAAGTGGTCTCTTATAAAGTATCAGCACATGTTTCCAAAATGCTGCATCTCTGAGGGTAATAGATCTTTTATGAGAAAGGCTCTCAGAGTGAATGTCAGTATTACAGGAAAACATTTCAACACTCTTTTTACATGATAAGTGATTAGCTGTTCTTTATTCCTTCAAGAGTATGTGTTTGCCTGCTGTGTTTTGCTTCTACCATTATATACACGACTCTTCTCTGGATGGTGGTACAGGCTTGTAAAACAGATCTTTCAAGTGCTCTGAAAGGCTATACAAAATTGTTGTAACATGTGCTGGCTTGCTAGTGGTGGAATCTGAATAGAGTCTATAAATAACTAAATGCTATGATGTTTCAGTAATGACTATTTTGTTTTATTCACATGGCATCTGGATTTTGGATAATGTTATTCAGCCCTTATTCACTCTTGTGATGTAGAATTTCGTTCTCATATGGGTAAAGACATAGCAATAAAAGGGCAACATTTTGGATCCCAGTCTGAGAGAGAAATACTGTATGCAGGGTTAAATTTTAAAACTTTGTTGTGGGTTTTGTGCATTAACTTCAGTTTAGTGATTTGGAACAATCTGGGTCTTGCTTCAAAGGAATTTTTTTTCAGTAACTGGCAGCAGTTTTTTAGTTCTCTTGAACTTGTATTTTGGGGAATGGGGGCTATTTACTGAAAAATACAACCAGGTGAATGAGCAACAATGTATTTTTAATGGGAGAACCTTTTGTTTTTGCTTTGTGTACACTTCTCTAACTTCGTAAGTTGATTGACTGCTTTGTACTTCTTTGTACTAGAGTAAACTTGTACGGACTTGCTGGCATGGCTGTGTACTATTGTTGGTGCACACGTGCTTAAGGCATTGAACCCCAGAAACAAACTATTATAACTTTTCATGATAGTGACCTTGCCAGACCTTCAAAATGTGTAGAATTGATTTTTGCCCATAAAATTTAGAAGCATGTTCAAAATAAGGCAACAGGGACATGTGCAGTGCATTAAAAAATTTATTGTGAGATATTTAGTGTAGATATAAGTGGTTAACACCAAGAGTACACTTGCAGGGTTTTCCATGTTTCTGTTAAATTTTAGATATAAGTTGTTAGATGGTGGCAAAAGGAAGCAAAGCATCACATTCTTTGTAGCTATGACCTAATATTTGAGCTATTCCATAATGTGCAGAAGCAGTCCCCTTTCTGGTCCATAGAACTGAATGTTGCCCAAATTAGTTACTTCTCATGAGAAACGTTCACATTGAAAATATGTTTCTCAGATGGAGGAAGTGCAATACACGCATGTGAGAGTCTCTCTGAAAAGTGGAAAACAGGATTTTCTGCTCATTTTTTGATCTCTCAGAAAGAAATAAGTGACAGAGATGCATTCAGTTGTAGTAAGTCTTCAGGGAAAACTAAAAAAATTTAACCACATTTAGTAAGCATCTCATTACCAAATTGCCCCTGCAGATTTAATCTAATACTGTGAATTCATAATTAATAGTTCCTATAACAAAATTATTGTGCTGTATCAGAACCCTTACAGTATGCTGCAGAGTGTGTGCTGATAAGCAGGTGCTTTTTAAAGATTGTGGAAGTCTGAAGAAAGTCTGTAATTTCAGATTGTAAAGGTCTGTGTGCTCCATGACAGAGTCTGCACCGCTAATTTAAGTTGTGTTACTGAACTTTATCCATCAAACATAAGCAAGTTATCTTTCACTAAAAACGTGCATTTTACTATGAAGTAGATGAAAAAATTCATTCTGAGGAAAGTGCCATTGCATGCATGTATCTGCACTAGGAATTCTGTGAAATGAAGGGGCCACCAACCCCAGGCTGTTCATAACCATTCTGAGTGCAGCTTCTGGGTGACTGGTGTCACCAGTGCTTCCAAACAGCTACAGGTTTTGGGCATCCATCAGAAGAATGGATGAATTTCCTTTGCTGAGGCCCAGTGATGTGCTGTGGTGTTTTTTGAGTGCAATGGACCCAGTATGGATATGCGTCATTAACATTCATAATGATGAACCAAAAGGTGCTGTTGACAAGAGTTGCATTTGTCTCCGTTTGATTTGATGGAGTAAAAAAGCATTTATTAGACATTTCATTGATCTGAAGGAAAATGAAACACTTCAGTAACAGCAGTGGCAATATATGCACTGCCTTGGAGGGGTTGACACCTGCATGTATACTTCTCTATTTTTATACCAAGTATTTAAAAAAAAATCTCTTACAATAGCTATTCTAGTTTGAATATCAATGCTGTGCTGAAGCTGTAGTCTGGACCATAAGCTCCCAAATTGCCCTACTAATGATCAGTACCATTTTAGTGGGCTGCATTTATAATGTGATCTGTTGTTTTTTAATCTAGAACTTGGTGTTGCATTGGTTTTCAACTTGCACTGTAAACTATATTTTGAAAGAATAATGTTTTGATATATCAAGCTTCAAAACTGATTTATTTTTGTCCTCTTAGCTCAAACCCTGTGGTGGTGTGTAGCAAATTTATTGCTGGAGGCATTTTGAGACTATCCATAACTTTTTCGCTGTAAAAGAGACAGCTGGATTTTCCCTGTGTGTTAGCAGGACTGTGCAAGTTTTGACTGTATTGAGTCTCTCTTACTCACTTTTGCTCATACCTTCAGGCAAATAGATTCTCCTGGTGGATTAGAATGTTTTCATATGAAATCAAAGTCATTATGAAATGTATTTCTTGTAGAAAGCAGGGGATAGGAGAAACACCTGTGCACAGCACCTATGAAGCTAAGGATGGAATATATATTTGTAATACCTGTTGGTTTATGTGAATCTGTAGCTGCCATCCTATCTTTAGTCCATCTCCACTATTTTTGAATGCTTGTTCTGGTCTTAACTACACTTTTTCTTAAAAGCACAGTCAGATTAAAGAGATTACAAGCTTTTTATAATCTCATCTAATTAAGCACAAGGATAGTTCAGAAAAAAACAAAACCACAGTTGTTTTTCTTAAAACTCAATTTCTTAATTTCTTAATTTTCTTAAAACTCAATTTCACCATTTTCTTAAAACTCAATTGAACTTTAGGCAAGAGAATATTGCAGAATTAGGCCATGTTCCCAGAAAAAAGTCAACATTTTGACATAGCCTGATACTTGTTTCACCCTTGGGAACAGATGATTAGCATTGTTCTGGTGACTGATAAACCCGAGTTGTCCGACTTATTGGCTCAACTGCATGGAATGAGCAGTTGTGATAGATGGGTAGTTCTGGAGAGCCAGGATTTTTGCCATGTACTTCCATGGGACAGGAAGGTTTGGGTGATGATCTTCTGTAATGATTCTTTTATGCTTTTGGGTGCCTGCTTTATGATTGTTCTTTAAAACTCAAGCAGGTCAGTGTTTGAGATGCTTCAGGAGAACTGCTCAAGAAACCTCCCTTTCCTGCCTCTTTCACACTGGTGGCAGAGCAACAATGAGCAGGATGGAGCAGGCATTAGGTCCTGAAGCTCCTTGAATCTACAGTAGTGGAAGCAGACTGAGTGAATGTTCAAATGATGGGATACTTGACCAAATGCACAGAAAACAGCTGATATACTAGGAAAGCATGTCCATCACCTCACTACTCCCATATGATATGTGTAACACAGGTATTCTGTGGGAGGATGGAGGTAAATGCACATGTAAATTATTACCTGGAGTCTTGAATGAATCCTCTGCTTCGTTGTCAGCTTGCACATGGCAGCCCAGAGGCTTCCCAAAGTGGAACAGGCATTACACACACAATGTTGTGAAGCTGGAAGAGGGGCAGGCTTCTGAAAGTAGCTCAGCTCATGCTGTGCCTTTTGCATACGGAAGAGCCTTCTGCTAATTCTGGCATCTAATTTAGAAGACATTGTCCTACTTTTCTGTAACTTGGATCTCAGAATGTGTTCACTGTCAGGCTTTCTGCATGGAATAGGAAGGTAAGCAGTGATAATAGTCAGAGATTCCCTGTGTTTTGGAAACAAGCTGGAGACCTACAGTAGGATTCAGGGAAGTTTGCATGCCCACAGACAACCTTGAGAAATGGAAGTGCTGCCACTGATTCTGTAGAGAAAGAAAATAGAGAAATGGAAATATTATGTGTGATTCCAGAGGGGGTCCTTTGATTCCAAGTCTTTTTCTATAGACAGACTTTCGTTGGATTTCACTTTTTTTGTATCTATCTCTTTTCTTCTGTTTTTTGTAGTTTTTCTTTCCCAACCCATACAGTCCGATCTCCAAGGATTACTATCCAAGATGACCAATGCCCATTGCTATATGCTATTCTTTGTTGTAAACTTTGAAGAAAATTACGCTGTTGTCTTTTACAATGTTTTATCTACGCAAACCAGTATTCCTATTTCCTTGGAGCTCTCAGGAATGAGGAGGGCAGAAGTGTTTTGACATTTTTCTTTTGGGTGGTGATATTTATGGTGTTTGTTAAAGGATGGGGAAATTCCCAGCACTTTATGAAACATGAACATTTTTGCTACCACTGTTACTTCCCTATGGGAATCAGTGATCTGAGAGTACAGCAGGGACTCAGTCCTTGAGAAACAATGAGCAGAAGCTGTTTGAAAGAATGGGCAGTGATGTCAGGGAATTGCATTGCTCCTTAAATTGCCTACAGCAACTGCAAGGTCCCTTCTTAAAAAGATAAGAAAGTATGACACATATAAATGTCATATATCTGTCACATATCTGTCAGACTCTGAAATGAATACTGTATTCTGCTCAGTTGGAGGACATGTTCTGAGCCCAGAGCTCTATGTGAGGAAAGCCCAATGCATCAGCTTGCTGAACATCCTGCTGGCCAAAATATACCTGGGTGTTGTGCATAGAGATTTTAATTTTGGTGCAAGGAGAAGGTTTTGGCAAACAACTGAGTAGAGCAAACGAAAAAAAAGGATGGGCAGATTGTATTATCCCAGTGTGGCAATTGCAGGGACATATACAGACCCTCAGGACCTTTGTGGATTTTGAGTAGGATTCATTAAAAAAAACCCAAACATCCTCCCAAGAAACACATCTTGGTTTTAGGCAGCCAGATGTTTCATCTTGTCAGTGGAGAGTGAAATCCTTCTCCAGCATTGAAAAGAGAGTATTGGATGTCATTCTTCAGTAATCTTAAATAAAGATGTTGAAATCCTCTTTGGAAAATTATATTGGCTTCCACAGACAACAGAGGGAGATGATGTGAGTAGCATAGACTAGATGACAAACTTTTATACCATAAACATTAGGCAAGAGGAACATAGCCCTTTGATCCATCAGATCTCTTTTTCCATTTCTCTATTGTTGTTGCTGACACTGTGGACCAGAAGTAAATTCTGTTCTTAAAAGAATTTACTCAAATATGTTCAGGGAATATGGCATCTTTCATAAACATCATGTTCTCCACAAGATAGCAGTGGTGTTGCTTCTTTGAAGTGTTCCATGAAAATAATTTTTTGTTTGGGGTATTTCTTTTAATAGACTTCATTAGGACTGTCTCTGTTTTTCTGCCATATACTGGTCATGGGAAAGACTAAAATGAAAGTAACAGACTTGAGTAGAATAAAATCAGAAGGCTTTTGTAGTTTTCTGAGAGAAATGCATTTTGGCACAGGAAAATGGGAAAAGTAAGAAGCTTGGATTTACTTCACTCATCAGTCAAGCTTCAAAGACTTACAAGGAAGAGAAAAATCTGCATGACTGGCTGTCTGACATAAAAGTAAGATATTACATGTTGATATAATAAAAGTGCTTCATATAGACCTCAGTATGACTGCATGGCAGAAAATCTACAAATAGTTGAGATGTTTTCCTAGACTTTTGTATTCATCCTCATATATTGTGCAGTATTCTATCAGGCACTAGGTGTTATTTTTTCTCTCTTGCAATTCAGTGTACACTTTGGAAACACTTCAAAGTACCCCAAATTACAGCAATGTTTCAAGACAACAAGGCTAGTTTGCTTAAGAGTTCATGATTTTTCTTCTGGAGAATAAAGCTAAAAAACAACTATCTTGCTATATTACTGATGCTTAATACTGACCATTCCAATGGTCAGGATCTAAGGATCACATTTAATATTCTAGCTTTTTTGTACTGTATATTTGTAGTTAATGAGTAGATGTGGTGGGTTAACCCTGACTGGCAGCAAGTTCCTTTGATCAGCCAGGATGGCTGTTCTGGCTGCCTCCCCTCCCAGCCTTCTGCCCATCCCCAGCCTCCTGCTGGGCGGCACAGTAAAAAACAGAGCAGGTCTTGTTACTGTGTAAGCACTGTCAAGCCATACCTAAAACACTGGTGCGTTGTTAGCACTGTTTTGGTGACCATCTAAAACATGGCACCATGAAGATTGTAGTGAAGAAAATTAACTCCATGTCAAGCAGTCCCAGTAAAATACACTAACTGAGCTAATGTTGCAATGCTTTCATCAGCAATTATTTTTAGCAGTGAGGAAGAGACACATTTACTTTACTTCACAATACCCTATAGGGTTTTATTAGCAAAATTAATGAGGTTTAGAGTCACTTTGGTATACATCCTTGTAACACTTCAATTGTCCAAAAGAAGTCTATTATAAAGTCAACTTCTCTCATAGCCCCAAGTCAGGTACTATATTTTAGATTATGTATGCCCAAACTCTAAAATGTATAAGGGGCAATAAACATGAAAAAATACGGTGTTCATTCAGTAAAAATCTTGATTTGTTGTGTTTAACTGGTTTGTAAAGAATAGCGGAACATTCAGCATTGATTAAATATGCTGGTTCATAAATAAATTTTATACAGATTTTCTTGTTATTTGCTAAGTTTCAGAAAAGGGACATCTATATGCAGTACTTGAAGTGACTTTTTTAAAGGTGACAAATAAAAGGTATGTAAGCACCTTGCAGGAGGCGGTAGCTGCTCCATTTATTTATTTTTTTTGTCTTAGACAGGAGCTACTAAAACAAATGACCAATGTCCAAGTGGTAATTACGGTTAGACTTCTTTGTTCTCAGTTAAAAGTGATTTGTCATTAAGCAGAATCAAAGGCTGCCATTTAGTTCAAGTACAGACAAAATATACTTGTATAATAAGCTGTACTCCCTCATATTTTAGGTTGTCTTTAATCACGTTGTGAAATCTAGACTTATAAAGGCACACACATAATAGAGAATTGGAGTATTAGCATTCTTTGTTCTTAAATTCCAATTATATACTATTGTTTCCTGTCAATTCACTAGAAGTAATTAAGTCTACCATGTTGGTGGTCAATCCCCAGATGCAGCTTGTGCTGCTGCTCACTTCAGAAATACATTTTATAGAGTAGCTATAAAGAAACAAAATTTGTCAGTCAATCATTACATCAGAAAAACCTTGGCATAGGAGCAGGCAGAGCTGAATTATGTTTACACAGGTGTACACCTTGACAATGCTGTTTGCTTTGGTTGAATGAACCTAGGGTTTCATAGGTGGAGCAAAAAAAGAAAAGGTTAACTCAATGGGGCAAATTCACAATGATTAAATTTGTTCTAGATGCGTTCCAAGGAAACCATTGAGAAATACAATTTACAATCTTGAAGTCAATTCCTATTTCCTATTACTTTAGAAGACAAGCAATCCATAATCTACAAAAACATGCATATGCTCAACTAAAATAAGTTGAGTCCCCTGGCTTTTTTACTATGTTCTTTGAACTCAACACTTTGACATACTCTGTCTCACTGCTATTTGAAAATAATACTTGAAACTTATGTTTTGGATTCTCCTATATCAGAAACTGCTGTAAGTTTTTTGTCTTCACAGGAGCCAAGAATTTACATAGGCACTTATTTGGCTTTTGTACATATTCACGCAGCACTTTAATAGGATCATTGATTTCTATAGTTTTGGACCCTTAAGAAAACCATGGACAGATTGGTTCCCCAGATATCTCATAAAATCTGAATCTACTGTGAATTCTCCCAAGAATCAATATTTGGGAAAAACACAAAATACACATTTTTTTAAGAGTCATCACATGAGAAGTAGTAGTGAGGTGTACAAAATGTACAGCTCACAGTTGGGAAGGTGTTATTTCAAGGCAATTTATCCAAAGAAGGACCATGGCATGTTTGAAATGCAAAGTTCATAAGGAAATAACCTCAGCCTCAGTGCTGTGTTACTGGCAGAAACCCCACCCTGATTGTGCTGCCTTTCCCCCTCCCCAGCCCACGCATGTGACTACCTCAGGAATGTGTTTTTGAAAAAATGTCTGACCATTCCTGAATTGCACAAAACTTTCAAAGGGGTGGTTAGACAGCAAATAAGCATAAAGCAAATGAACAAAAGTTCCTCAAAAGTGTGGCAGCCAGTAAACGTTCCCAAGACAACCAAGTCAGTGTACTCCTGCTTACTGATAGTGTGGTAGGTGTTTGCAAAATGTATGAACTTCTCTGTTTTTTCCATCTGATCAGAAACAGTATTAAAATATCTCAAGCCAAATCTAATTTCAACTCTTGTGAAAATGCTTTTATAATGATGTGAAAATTGGGAAAAGTCCTCTGGTTATGCAGTATATTCAGTGTTATTTTGACATTTTTTGGAAACTGAGCTACAGTAATAGACCCTTTTTCTGAAGCTTTAAAGTGATGCTGTTTTAATGTGCTTTCATTGTATACATGATCACAGATGAGTCATTGAATTTTTCTTCATATATAGAATTGAGCTTCATAGGGTGTTGTAACATGCCCTTCATTAATCTCATGGGGTGAACCTGATTTAAATACCACATGTAATGCTATAACATCACAGTATTATATTATGCTATTATTTTCCAACTAAAATTCTGAGGAAATAAACAAATGGTAACAAGATTCAACAAAAATTTGTGTGTTAAAAGAGATTGGTTCTACTCTTCCATCTTCCTGATTGCTTTTTTCATCCTTCCTCAGCCAGTGCAGCAATCTTCAGTGAATCTGCAGTGGCTTTGCAGGGAACCAGGCTAGGGAACTGAATCTGAAATGGTTGCTACTTAAACATGTTTTCCTAGGAGTGTTGGTTTGTCTCAGTGTGTGTTGGGGTGGCTGGCAGCCCATGTCCAGCCATGGAGGGAGGGCAGCACCTGCCTTCACAGTAGGGCAGAACTCACCCCAGCCTGAGCTGCTCCATAAACTGGGGTGCCAGAAAAACCCTTGGGATTTGTTTGAGTCTTTTCTGAAGGAGTTTGCAGTGAGGTATTGAAGAGTGCTTGAAAAGCTGTAGTGTGCTATAGAACCAAGCTGTACTGGAATGTCTTAGTAAAGCTTGGCTTTTCTTGCCTCCATTTTTTTTTTAGTCATAAAGAGCTCTAGTAAAGTGAATGAGAACTGTGTTATATGCTTGAAGGATTTTACTCCACATGAGAGAAGAATCTCTTTTTATATTTAGTTTTTTCTTCTACTGCCCCCTTAAGACCTTTCCTCCCCGGGAGATGAAGCCTTGTGTTTCTGTATGGACTCCCCTTTCCTGCTACTGGACTCATCTCTCCTCCCTTCTATCTCTGAAAGGTGTTAATCACAGCTTGACCATCTGGCTGGAGTAGAGCCATGATCACTAGGCAGACTGACCCTCATTTCCCCTGACAGCCATGTTTCCCACCTAGGATAATGATTGTCAGACCCCCCAGCTCCAGATCCATAGGCTTGGGAGCTGCACCAATATGTACAAGCTGAAGTGATGTCTGTTAGAATGGTGGGAAGATATTTGAGTATTGAAAAAAATATTCCTTTCACAGCCATTTCATGTTTAGGATTTTTCCAGGAAATTAGTCACCTTTTTACTAGTTTTTCTTTGAAAAGAAGATTTTGTATCGAAAGTTTAATCTTGTACTGTCCTGAAATTTGTTGATGTCATTAACAGTTACATTTTAGAACAAAATAAATTAATTATAAAAAGATCAAAATGATCAAAGCAACCAATCTAAACTCTATCCATAATTTAAATATTCTCTGGGGTTGTAGAACCACTTAACTTTACCTAGTCTAGGTTTTTTTCTTCAGACATTTCAAGCAGACTTTTCCAGGAAGCTCAGCATACTCCTCTGGAGAAGTAAACATTCACTACTTCCATCAATATATCATTATTTACATTACTTGCATATTTACGAGTCTGGTTTTTGATGACTACAGGGTAATGACTGCATTTGCAAATCAAAGCCATGTATAAATTTTTAACATCCACACCTATGCATGGGGACCAGAAAATACCATTCAAGAAAAGAAGTAATAAAATATTCTCAAGGACTTTGAGTATCATTAGATACTTCACCAGGATTTTTTTACTCAGTACTTTTTAAAATATAGTACATACCCAACACTGATCCCAATTCAACTTTTGTTTTTCTTGTTAATGAATAATAATTAGCACAGGATTTTCAGTAGTTTCTGAAAAGCCAAACAACCAGTTTTTCCTCTCAGAGTTGTGAGAATATGATTTTTTTACTGCTAGGGGGTTTTCTTCCTGCAGTATATGTGGTGGTAGTGTTTCTCCAGAGGTTGACCAGGATACTCTTGTACTGTGCACAAGCTTGTGTTTTCTTACATAACAAATTATAGTGTTGTTATTTTAATTTAAGTCAAATAGTAGTAACCATGGATAGAAATAACATCAAAGTTACTCTACATAGATTATTTTGTACCCTTTGTGGAATGGACTGACTTAAACTCAATGTGTCTTTAATGAAAGAATTTAATTATGGATACAGAATAATTTGTTCAACTTTCAATGCAATTCAGTTCTTTGGGATAGGGGAAATGACAAACTCATCAGTTTCTTTAAATATCTATGCAGTTTCCCATATGTCACAGAATATAGGATGCTGTGCATGCATTGAATTTAGACTTTCAGTATTTTAAATAGTCAATGGGATGTTAGCACTACTGTTTCTCATTAATTCTATGTACTTTTATAAAAAGTGTAAATATCTATCCTTGATCTGGTAATGAATCCATTCTGTGAGGAAATTGTGGTGTTAAATGGATAAAATTCATGCTCCTGTTGAAGCAATTACACCATTTCCTAATGACCTAAAAGAGAGTGAAATAAAGTCTGTACTGTTCTGCCAATTTTCTCTTACTTAGTCTTTCACACTCTCTGACAGCCACAAGATAGAAAAGTGGTCCAAAGAGAAAAGCTGTGCCCCCGCAGAGAGAGCTGTCCATTGGAAGGGCTGTCATTTGCAGCAGAGTAAGTAAAGCCCAACTGCCAAGTGAGAGTAACACAGGATTTGAAAGCACAGCTGTGAAATAAGTATGACTGGAATTCAGCAAACTTCTTACTAAAGGCTACTACAGTTGCTTGTTGGTTCCCAAAGCTAAAACACAAAAAGAAGCACACGCCTGGGATCTAAATATATGAATAGTGTAACTTGTTTTGTTATCTGCCTTGTGGAAAAAGCAAAGAGCCTATAAACATCTTAGCCCATTGGTGCAGGGTGGAATAGTGACAACTGTACAGCAGCACTTGTAGGCTTTACACAGCCCTACTGTGTTCTGAGCACAGAGTACTTGCCTGATTTCTCATGTACATTGCTGTCTCATCTTGCCTGTTGGTGCAAAGACAGGACAGTGTGAGTAATGGACTGTTTGTGCAGGACAGGTTCTGCATCGAGCTCCAATCAGAGCAGTTCTATGTGGCCTTAGCAAAAGCTCTTGGGAACTTGCTGTGCTGTATAGAGCTGAAGCCTCTTTGCATGGTGAATGCTGTGAGTGCCTGTGTATTTAAAAGAACTTTGGCTGTGTTTATCTGTATTGAGCAGAGCTTTCAGTTAATAAATAACAGTCCAAAAGAGGCCATGCTCTCAACAGACCTTAGGTGCAAAGAATAATCACATTTACAGTTATATATACACAATTTTTCAAGATTGCAGTGCATACCAAACATTGGCCCTAACAGAGTGTTTGATGTTCTTGCTTACACAGTAGCAGTTCTAGGAACATTTGTGTTTCTTTTTAAAGGCAATCATATCTCCTTTCGAACTGAGGAGCAGTGAACTTTGCAAGTTGCATCTGCACTGCTAGTGCAATTTGCTTACTAAATTTATTAACCAGACGGTGTAGGAGAGTCATGCTGTTTGCTACAGCAGAAAATTCAGAAGTAACCCCTACAGAAATGCTTCCATCAAGGACCATCTGTAGGTTATGTTTTAACAAAAATCAGGGCTGTGATTGCTTTATGCTGTCACATAAGTGTGCAGTTGCTCAGAAGGGACTTCTAGAACAGTCTAAATGCAATCCTGTGTCATGTGCTCTAGGATTACCCTGCTTGAGCAGAGATTTTGAACCAGGTGACCCACTGTGGTTCCTTCCAAGCTTATCCCTTTCTGTGGTTCCTTCTGCTGATCAGAAGTTTGGGTACAGATTCAGGTACTTGTGTCCCAGGGGACATACTGCAATACTGTTCTTAATATCTCTTCATGTGAGACCTGAAAACAATCTTTTATTGTAGCATTTGTAAGTGACCAGCTCTATGGATGTTTAAAGAGAGGAGAGAAAAAAAATCACCTTGTTTATTGTACAGCAGCCTTAGAATGTGTCATTCAACAAGGTCATCATAGAATTGTAGAGGTTTTTTTAGGTTATTTGCATCACCTGTGCTTTATAAAGCCTTCTATTTAACTTCAAAATAAGCTTGCTCTTGGTTACGACTGCCTTTGCAAGCATTCAATCATCTGTGCTCTTAACTTGTTTATATGCCAGAGACCTGCCTTTTGAATAACTGCAGGATTAATAGTTGAACTATGGCTAGCAATTAGAACTTGCTTGATTTCACAGTTACTAATTTTTTTCTTTCTAAAAAATAGAGGAGCAAGAATGACTTACAAAAGTCAATGTCTTTGTCCAGGACACAGCAGGAATAAACAATGACATGAAATAAGTGAAATGCCAAGAGTAGAAATGCTCTCTCCTACTAGCTAGATCAGGGGAAGAGTTTTAGGTTTGTCTTGCACATATTGCTGCTGTCAGAGAGCCCAGTAATTATTGTACTCTTACTTTGAGCAGTTCCTGTGGGTTTTATCCATATAAGGGCTGCAGTTGTTCTCAGCACTCACAAGGAGAATAAAGAGACAAAAGGCATGCAAACATTATTGTTAAATACCCTGTTCGTTGGGTTTTTGCCCAGAAACCATGCGTCAATGACTGTAATGCCTCCTTACTGTGATGCCTTTAGTGCTTTGTATTTGAGGCCTCTAATCAATGCACTTCTCCTGAAACGAAATCACCTGGGATCAGTATTATGCCAGACTCTGCACCAGCCGTCGGTACCACGGCAAACAAAAACTGTGCCCTGCAAGGCTGTTTATGTCTCCAGAGATGAAGCAGCTGCTACTTCATGACCAAATGAAATTGATACACCAAATCATTATTTATACTAGTTAAAATATATTAAAGCACATTTCAAACCAAAGAATGCTACTTAAAAAAAACCCCAGAAAATGAATAATCTTCCAGTTAAGCCAGCCTCTGACTTCCTATGGGTTCTATAAAAAGACTTCTTCTTGTTCAGCCTATATCTGTCTTAGACTGAAAAATGGGTTACTATTCTTCTGTAAATGATCTCAAATTGTCTACTAAATGTTTAGTTAAAATTTTTAGGTTTGGCCATTTAGGTCATCCCTTATAGTGTCCTTCTGGTTCATTTGTTGGGCTTTGGGACTGTGTGTGTAGAGAGGCAGCAGCCTAAACATCTGAAATTATTTTTTTTTCCCCCACTGAAACCTTTTAATTCAGAAAATACTGAATTTACACATTCAACAGCTTCAGGGGAAATGTACTCAATGTATTTCTTTGCAGAAGGCAGGTAATATTTCCAGCTTGTCTTTGATTTCCTTATGAAGTTGACAAAGTTCTAAGTGTTTTCCTCCTATTGTGCTCCTTACATTTATTGTACTCCAATACATTTACACTCTCAAAAATCAGGTTCAGTCTTGGCTCACATGTAAGAAATTTCTGATCTGTGTAGGTCCTAAACGCTTGAGAACAAATTATTTGGTTGTTTTTCAAGGTTTGGAGCTTTTTAAGGAAAAAAAAAGATAGCAGAAATTTACTAGTGACCAATGCTAAGAAGTATCTGTTTGAAAAAGATTTTTTTCTTTCAATTTTTCTGATGTCATAATGATTTTTTCCCTTTTTCTTTTATATACCTTTTATATATTCTCTGTATCGTTAGCATACATATTTGTAATTTTTTAGCCTGATATTGCAGCTTAGTTCCAGTATTCTGCTGGGCAGGAAGACCAAACATCCTAAAGGCCTCTCAGTTGCAGGGCAGAAGCCGCCATGCTAAGTTCTCTATAGAAACCAAGGTTTCAACCAAGGCTGTCCCAGCTCTCTGGGATGTATTTTGTAAACTGGGCTCAAGCCTCATCTGAGGTGGGGAGACATTAGAATAGGAGGACATTAATTCATCTATTAAGCTTCTTATTGGGGGGTCCTTGTCAGATATGCTAATTTGCAAGCTCTATAAAAATTCTATATGCATTACACAGTGTGTGCATTTCAGTGTTTCCACCTTGACCAGCTTTGCACCATGGGATCCTATTAAATACCAAGGTAAAACCCTTTTATCCCTTTAACTGTGTCTGGCTCATGATTCTCAGACCAGAGGAAAAGGTTATCTTCAGTCACTGAAGATAAAAAACATGTACTAGAAAATAAGCAAAACAGGCTTGGGGATTTTTGACCCATGCTAATCAAGACTGTGGCACTACTTGGCACATCCAAAAACATGGCCAAACTGGTGGGAAGAGATCTGGGGGATTTTTTACTGTGAGAGCCTTGCAGCAGCAGCTGCTACTAGACCATGTGCTATGGTTTTGAGTCTGCTGGCTAGAGGAGAATTCTTTCCACAGCAAAAGAAGGATGTTACTCGACTCCCTGCAGTTTGAAAAAGACTGGGTACTTCCTAAATTAGCTAGCCATTGCCTATGTTTGTTTATATTTTGCGTTGCTTGTATGGCTGCAGAATATCTAGGAAGGCAAAGATGACAAGTCTTGCATATTTAGCATATTACTTTATAGTTAATAACTGTACCAAAGCCATCTGCTGCCACAGTGAGCTACAAAGTCAGAAATAAATGAAGTGAAGGGTTGGCTACCACCTGTTTTGCAGCCAATGACTGTGTACAGTTCAATAAGGGAAGAATGACTCCTGTAGTTTATTTAGGCTAATTGCTACTTGTTGGTGTTCAGCGTGGACAAAAATCTGAACACTCAAAGAACTATTATAATAATTTTATACAGAGGTAACGTTGGAAAACTCATTCATGTACTTAGTCCTAGTGAGCTAAACACTATACAGGCAAAGAGAGGAAAAGAAAGTACCTGCCTGAAATAGATACACTACAGAGAGTGGAGAATTGAAGATGATAGGACAGAAGGGAGCGATCTGATTGCAACACTGTTCATGGCCAGTGTGAGAAAAACTGGTTTCCAGAAATTGTGAGAAATCATAAAAGGAAAGGTTCTTTTTTAATACTCTTGCAAAATTTCACCTTATCCTACACATTTCTGAGTATTTTTCTGAAGCCAGAAAAACTCCAGCCTTACTAAGTTTATAAGGTCAAAGAAGATATGTTAAAAATTCGCACTGTGTGTGGGTGAGCTCAAGTCAGTTTTGAGTGTTGTTGATTTCATCTGATTTAAAAAAGAGGTTGTTGAGTTCTCAGACATAATTTAGGTCCTTCAAAGTTTTGGAAAAGCATGTTTCCAGGAAAAATAGATAAGTCCTGTAACTCAGCCACAAGAGAAGCTTAACTGAAGTTTTGTGCACGTGCTTAAAGTGCCTGCTCAGTCTGCCTGTGCTTTGAGCTATGCTGTTTGTTTGGCGCTTTTTTTTTTTCCCCTTGATTTTCAGCAATCTTGTTTAATAAAAAGAGTTTAAAACTTATTTATTTTTGCTTCCACAAATGTTTGCAAGGTTAACCTAAGTAATTTTAAACTTGTAAGTTTGTTAATGTAATAAGTAGTAGTATATGAACTGGGTGTCCATACTGGAAATTTCATCCTTATCAGTGCTTGGTTAAGCTCTTAGTAGTTGACATTATACTTAATGTATTGTATCTGACTCCCTTCTAGACAGATTATTGTGCTTGAATTATATGAGATGTATCCATACATAGATGTTCAAATCAAACTATAGTTTATCCTTCCAACATTTTTTTAAGGAATGAGTGGTTAAGGAAGGCTCAGAATCATATTTATAAAATAGGTATTTTCAATGTCAATACCATGAAAAAATCTTCTGAAAAAATCCCTGAACCCAAACAAACACCCCTTCCCCATCCCCTCAAAAAAGCCCAACAAAACCAAACCTCTCTGGATCTGTAGTTCCTACTTCATCATGGAAAGAGGAGCCCTATTTCAAGGGAACCTGGAAGTCTGGAAGACCTGTACTATCAGGAGCTGGGCAGTTTAAGGTCAGTCTTGGATATAGACACAGTAGGTGGGTTTGACTTTGGAAGGCAATGGAGATTTTGCTCCTGGCAAGTAGAACTTTTAAAATGTAGTCAAAATGCCAATCTGGAAAACAAACCGTAGGCATTTCTACACATAGCTTTAAATACTGAATACTCTTTCTACTGTCCCTTTATCTCAAAGAATGTCCAGTGAGTTCCAGCCATACCTTCATCTTTTTTGTTGTCTTTTTCTTCTGTGTGTTTAGGTTCAGAAATGGTGTCAAATGTGCAGTTACCAGACTGGACTGAAGTTCCCTGCTTGTCATAACTATGTGATCTGATCTTAAATGATATCTATGTAGGGACAGACCCAAGAGAATAACACAGATATGAAAGGCTAGAAGAGTGGATTTGAATGTCAGCAGGCAATTGTCCATGTGACCAAGAGCATTTGCAGCATATGATGCCATCTGGCCTGGAGCCCAGGCAGTGATACCTTCCAGGCATGGGGGAACAGTTACTTTAGATTATATATGCTTTGTTTTTGCTCTATGAGGAAGCCCAATAGAGCAGTCAGGCAGCCTGTGAAATGAGTTTTGCATGGCAGCACATCCAAATGTGGAAATATTACAATTGTAAAAATGCCTAAGGTGTTGGAAAGTATTCATTTTTATCTTTGTCATGATATTGTCCTTGTGATCTTCTGAAGTGCTTGAAAGCAACTTTACGTCAAATAAGGTGGTCTTTCTCTAGTGCTCTTTGGTAAAGACTACCTTCCCTGGAGCACATGGTAGCTAACTCTCTTGACATTTACGGCAGCTTAACTCCTGGAATCTCTGGGGTATTTTGTGAGTATCCATTGGCTGTGCAACTGCATTATGAGCAATTGCTGCTAGAAATAGTATTTTTTTAGTAGCGTACTGGTTAGTTTTACAAAACTAGATCAATTGTCACAGGGCTGTGTGTTGATCTGATCTGATGTTCGACCGGCCTTGGGAACAATAAAATCCATGTCTTACCTCCAGGCTGAGGAGGTATCCTGAAAATAGGCCTCCTTGGAAATGTTAGCTGTAACTAGTGAGATTTAGTGTATGTGGGGATGAAGGAAAGCAATCAAATGTTTTCCTAGAAGACAAGCTCTGGACTTAGCCTTTGAAAGCAGCGTGGCTGGCTGGTGTGTGCAGGTGTAGCACTTCGTCCTGCTGTGTGTCTGGGACTGCTGGGTGTCACTGCAATGCACATAACAAGCATTTAAAAGATGAGAGCCATGCAGACATTTAAGTGCACTAGGTTTACAAATGTTAAATCACACCCACTAACTACTTTCCTTTGTGCACACTGACCCTGTGGGACATTCCAAAGGAGAAGTAAATGGACATGCCTGAGCTGACCTAGATCACACACTGCCTGCAAGTTAGTTGTGCTGGGAAAAGAACAACATATATTGAATATCTTTATTCAAGCCTATATGATGCTGGATAATGATTGTTTTTTATAGTGAAAACAAAATTTATAAGTGCTTGAATGTAAAGAAAATCAGAGAAATTATTAGCAGCAGAAATTATTTTTAGGCCAATTTATGTTTAGCATCAAAGCAAAAGCATGGCCTATGACCTTTCTAATAATATTTCAATGTATGTTTTAGAAATAATAGCAGTGTTTCCTACTTAACCCTTGCACAATGCTGTGTTGCTGTGGAGTGTAAATTTTCTAGTGAACAAAATAAATATACTGTTTTCTGTAGTTGGCAGACCTATAAACATCTTTCTTTTTTTAGTTTACAAGAGGGGGAAACCATAGGAAACAGATTTGTGGTGCTTTGATTCAGTCTAATCATTAATTAGGGTGAAAAAGGAAGATAAAAAAAATCTCAAAGGCATTGCCTTGAAATGCCTTCCCTTAACTGGCAGTGAAACTATTTGTTCCCTGCAGCTTTATCAAAAATAAGGATTTAATTTCATATGCAGTCCCTACTTTGACATATCCCATTCATTCGGCAATTCACACAGCCCTACGTTGAGCTTGGACACCCTCATGCTCTCTGGCACGCACACAGCAGGCAAGATCTCTCCAGCTGTGCATCTGATAGAGCCATTTACATCTATTTACACTGTAAATCCTTCTGCACGACAGGCAGAGCTGTGTGCCTGGTAGTTGCTTGCTCAGAAAGGAATAAACTGCTTTTTGGACAAGGGCTGTTGGTTTACAGCATGTTGGTTTACAGCCATAGAGAGGAGATTGGTGTTCTGAGTGGGCAGAGGGATTTTTTAATTTAACTTGGAAGTTATTTAAATTTAAAACAGCATTGTAGAGGTTATTCTGCAGATCTTCCATAAAGAATTTTCAGGACTCTCTCAGTCAATGACTAAATAAAAAAAACCCATCAAATTTTTGCTAATTAATGTGGCCCAGTACACTGTGCCAGCAAGCTTCCATGTATTATTCTGAGCCAAAGTTTCATTTAAGGCCATTAAAATGTGTATATTTCTTCAGAAACAGCTTTCAAAGAATTCTGTCAAAACTGAGATGAGGCAGTGGGAATTCATGAGTGAAAATTAATAAAATAAGTTAAAAGTAGCCATTAAGGTCACAGTTACAGGAAATGAAACATCAGAAAGCAGAAGAATGAGCAGTTTAAATATCAAGCTATTTTTCAAGGGCTTAGTGAACCTTACTGGCATAAGGCAGAAAAGCATCAAGCGTCAGTATAATCATCAGTGCTCACACTCTGCCTTGTGAGCCATCAAGCCAGACTCATTCAGGACTACCAAAGCATGATGTTTCTAGTGAAGATAATCTGCAAGGTTGTCTTGGCTGGAGTATGTATGGTCTTTGTAAACCTTCAGTTTCCAAACCATGTGCAGTGAAAAGAGCTGTGAAATTAAGCTGTTACCTCTCCTAAACTGAAGGTTACTACTGGTTTATATACTTCTTTCCATGGCCAGGCAGTGTTTCGTTCCAAGGGGTGAAATGGGTAGCAGAGGGTTAACTGAATTCTCCTTAAACCTTCCCAGGAAGATTTGTCAGAACTTGTCTGTCCAGACAACTAAGGCTTGTGGGACAAAGGACTTAAATAATTATTTGCTCTGTAAGCAAACTTGAATTTACCTACATTAAAAAAAAAAAAAAAGTTTTTACATTGTGTTTTTAATCTGTACAATATAGTTTAGGTGTATTTTATTTCTCTTTACAAGCTTTGCTTGTCAAGCTGATTTAGCTGATATACCATAACCTACCTTATGTACTTTGATGCTAGGACAATCACCCCTAAAAACCTGGTATTTTTTCGAAACATGTTGATATAGCTCTGTACCAAACTCCTGTCACCATTTTATGGTCTCTGGGCCCTAATTTTCTAGAGTCCTTTAGAGTTGCTAGGCTGTGTTCCTAGTGCTGTGATCCAGCTGCTAGGTGGTTAACATAACATGATACAAACACAGATGTTTCCCTTTCTTTTGGGAAGAATAACACACTTAATTGCCGCTGGAGAACCAGAAATATTGTCCATTATCAGCAGCTCTCAGAGAGGCAGAGAGATTAAAGGAGCTGGAACTTGTTGCTAAATAATTCTGGCTGAATAATTAATAAATTAATAAATAAAGTGTTTAATTCAGCAATACAGTTAATTGTACACAGATATGTTTTTAAAAATATTTTACATTTGAATTATTTTTTCAAACATTGTCCCACTATAAGTTTTTCTGTCTGGGGTTGAAAAGTTGGTCCAAAAATAAGATCTCACAAACCATGCTAAATCTCCTTTGATGCATTCAGGCTGGAGGTCTCACCGTGCACTCTTTTGTTTGTCATCAATCAGCCATGGAAACATGACTTCTCAAGCTTTATTTTTCTCCACACTGGGACAGGTGTGCCCATGGTCTGCATTACACTGAATAGCATTATTCTCCTAAGGACCTCAGTGAATTGTCAATGGAGCTTACAGTCAAACATAAAATTTTTCATAACAGGCTTTTTTTTTCTATTGACTTTTTGACCTAGTAGCTGAGAGCATAAACTGCATAGAATGAGTTTCTATTTGCATAGTGATTTCAGAGAAAACAGTGCAGATGCAGCCAAAATTTTTGAGGCAGGTCTCTTCTTGCTTCGCTCTGTGGTATAGGACTGTATTTTTTTGTTTTATTTAAAACATTTTTCTATAATGTAGTTTTAAGACCTTTAATTAAATGCTAAAGGAACCATATTTTTACTTCAGTTAGCCTAATGCTGTGAGTCATCCCATGGCAAGCTGCTTCAGCTGTGCTGTGAGAGATGCTTGCTGAGCTCTGTCCCAGGCAGAGCTGCACACTGCAGTTTACCTCAGCATGACTTTATAGTCACTATGTTTTAAAGTTAGGATGCGTGTGTACCTTGCTCTCTCAATGTAGCTCTTACAAGACTCTTCTCTTATGAAGTCAAACCCATGATAATCTGCAGAATGAAGTCTGGTCTTTTCGTTTGGCTGTGACATAACATGCACAGTAAACACTTAAAAGATGAGAAAACTACTCCTTAGCAAACAGCTGTTTAAAAACATTCTTTTCAAGTTGGTTAGCCATTGGTAATAGCTGAACCAGGTCTAATTTGCAAGTTGGGTCCAACTTTAAATTTGCCTGTGCTCAGAGTGGTCCTGTTGCAGAGGTTCCTTCCAGACTAAATTATTCCAGGAGCACATGAACAATCAAGCTTGTTCAATTACTTCATAAAGTGTGGAAAAAAAAAAATGAAAGCACATTTCTTTCTTTGCTCAACTGTTGTTCTGCATCTGTAGTCTGTTTTGTCATAGGGCTTTCTTTTACCATAGTTCTTAGATAATAATATGCCTTTTACTTAACCAGAAACACTGCAAATCTGCAGTGCTTCCCATCAGCAGCAGCTGCTGGTAGCCACATTGCTTTCATTCTACCAGAATTCATTCCACCAGAATTCATTCCCTGTGAGGTTTACTGCTGTGCGAATTGACACCCTTTTGTAGAACTTCCTTCCTTCTGAGAACTCCTGTTTTCTCTCTTTCAGATCCCTTTACAGAGGCTCCTCTACAAGCTCACCTTAAGCCTCTTGAGCTAACAACTTATCTGTAATCCTTAACTGTTTGCATATTAGGTAGTGGGTAACCTTTGCTCTCTGAAGCTGAAGGCACTTCCTGGGCCTCACAGGGGCAGTTCCTCCAGCAACAATGACAGTGCACAGCTGGGGATGGGCAGCTCTGCTCCCAGTGCTCTCCCACCATCACACTCTGCCCTGCTGCAGACCTTTCAGCTACGGCTGTCGCAGCTCATTTCCTTGCACGCCTGCCCTTGAGAAGCAGCAGCAGGATAATGCTCAGATCTCTGCTGCTGCTGTTCACACATGAGCTTAACTACCCACAGAGGTCAATTTGTGTGAAAACTATGAAACAGAGTGGCTGAACTGTGGGCAGATAATTTTGCCTTTAGCAGTCTCAAGATGAAAGATGAGACAGCAGTGGATGCAGTAATATCTCCAGCCACTGCAGCTATGTGCTTCATAGCTATGTGCTTCATAGGACATGTCCCAGACTCTTGGGATGAAACAGAGGAAAAAAAACCCAAACCTGCACTGCTGTAAATCTTTAAGAATTTTGATTTCTCATCTAAATACAAAATATTAATTTGTAGCTTCTTATCTATAAGACAACACTCCAGAAAACAGATTGCACTAGTTAATATCTATAGCCATTGCTTTCTGCAGTATAGACTTCATTAATCCTATCTATGGTAAGAAATAAAACATGGTGTTTGCATTTGTGCATTCCCACTAGTAGATGTAAATTGTGAGGTTTTCTGCAAATAGTTATATTAACATATTATGAAATAATATCAGCCTTAAGTTGTCTTTTCCTCAAATGATTCTTCCTTCCAAAAGCATCTGGTACTAGATTCAGAAGAGACGTCATCACTGGATTTTCCTTGATAAGGAAGGATTGTACACCCAGATATTTCAAGACTGTAGCACTTGAGTCTGGATGAGGATCAGCTTCATACTGGAACAAGACGGTCATTGCTCTTTTTGTACCCTGCTTTCCACAAAGAAAATTCAGACATTTTTGTCTTGCCCTAGATCTTCCCCACTCTATAAAATAAATTCAGGGAATAAGAGCCACAGGACATGTCTTTGAGATAAAAAAACCATCTTCTTGTTCTTTGTTTTTTCACCAGATTTTGCAGTGCAAAATCTTGGCATATGTTTTAGATCAGTTGTCCTAGTAAGTGCTTCCAGGTAGGAACATGCTATCATCTGTATGTCATTACCTCTTGATAGTGGAAAAGTACAAGCTTGATTGCACGCTCTGATTTTTCAGCAAAACTTGTCTTAACAAGAGAGATTTGATTCTGCAGACTGAACACAGAAGTCCAGCACAATATGGCCTGCCAGGGGTTTACTTTAAGCTTGAAGTACTCAGCAGATGAGACAGATTCAGGCTAGATATTCAGTGAAGCACAAAAGAAAAACTCACAGTCACCCATAGGCGTAAGCCAAAGAAAATGGTGTTTGTCCATGCAGATCTCCTTTTTCTCCTGCGGTGACTTTAAATCTGAAAGAGCTACAAGACAAAGGTTTGTACTCATTCTGGAAAATGTTCCAGGACAGGGCAGCAAAGAGTGAAGGTCAGGAGTCACAGAACAGGCAGCAAGATGTGAGTCCTGTTTGCAGCATCACAGAACAATTACTCTTGTTGAACTGAAAAAACAGGACTTCTATCTCATTTCTTTAAATGGTCTTGGCCAGTTGCTTTTGAAATCCTAAGCTTTGAGAGAAGCTCTGTAGGTGTTCCTATTTACAATAGATGGAACAAAATCCTCACACTGTTACACAGCATGTTTAATTGATCTAGAAGTTGATTTTAGCCCAGATCCAACTTTTCCATCTCCCATTCACTGCCAAATAGACTGCCAGATTCCTATTCAGAAAACCATAAATCTAGCAGAATTAAGATAAGACTTCAGTCAGGAAATCATAGATTCTCTGACCACAGAGTGACAATCTTTCTGGTGCACCTGCAGAATTTAGGTGCACTTATACCCTCTCTAGAAGCTCATGGTGAAAGCAAGAGCTAACCTGTTAAAAATTATATTTTTATCATTAATGTTCAGAGTCCAAAAAATGAATAATTAGAAGATAATAAATTATTTTAGAAATTGCAAAAGTGAGAACTCTAACAATCTCTGTGTGACTGAAACATTATAATAGAGACCTTTAACTGAACTTGTTTTTGCTTTCCACCACACGGCTCACCTTCCTCTCTGGCTTACTGGCTGTGGCTTCAGAAAATGCATGCTCAGAGGAAGTGGTGCCACAGTATAAAGATACCTCTGTTATTATAGCACTGTACAAATACAAAAGAACTTTATTAGATGCAGCCAAAGTTTTCTGTTGGATTGATTCTGCTGAATTGCTGTATTCTGCAGTTTTGAAAGTGCACTTGTGTGTTAACGTCTATGTGGTTTTGAACCAGGTTTAAGATGCTCAATGAACAATTCTTGTAAGATCACATTTCCCTCTTCAAAGCAGGAAACCCGGAGGCACTTTCAGTATCTTTGTAGACTGCACACTTCATATTACTGAAAGACAAAAGAAAAGGCATATTGTACCACTACTTTGGACCCCCCTTTCTTATACACTTCCTTTTTCAAAGTAACATTACTGATAGTATTTAATTTCAGAGGACAGATAAATCATAAAGTTGAATCAAACATAGATGATGTAAAACTTTGTCAAGGTTACAGACCAGGCCTTCACAGTGCTTCCTTTGTATTTCACTTGAATTGGTGATTGTCTTCCTGTTCCAATACCATTCTCTTTCCTTCTATTCAGGAGTTCTCTATTACCCTCCGGACTATTGTATGACTGCACAAGTAACACAAAGTCCTTTGTATGGTAGAAATCAGGCACGAAATAAACACACCTTAATCCTGCACTCTCAAAACCTTCCTTCTTTCTGCAGCTAAATACAGTTCCTATTAAAAAAAAGTCAGAAATCTATGAACCTGATGTTGCAGCATTAGCCAGCTGGCAAACTCTTAAAGGTGCTGGGAGGTTTCTTCCATGAAGTCCACTGCCTCTGTGACACAGCTCTGCTGCTGTGAACAATTGCCCAGTAATGTGACTGTTACAGCTTCCTATACTGACAGTCATGGTGCTGACTTTAGCCTCTGTAAAAAAGGAAATGATATACAGACATGTGAAGTGGGGAGTCTGGGCCTCTTAATGACACCAAGCTTTGGAATTTTATTCTTTGCATGTGTTTTCTCAGCCCTTTCCTATTCTTGTATCCTGCATAATAAAATCATTTATTCAAGTGTTGTTTTTTGCCTTTTGGTTCTGCACAGCTATGTGAGAGGAAAAAGGAGGAAAGAGCTTTTTCCTTTGTGCAGGCTGCAGTCCTTCCAGCTTCTTGTGCCTCATGTCAGCACTTCACAAGGAAAGACAGGAGTCCCAGTGGCCATCAGCAACTGTTGAGCACATGAAGAAGGAGCTGTGATTTTCACTCTTAGTTCTGATTTGTATCACTCGGGTTAGTGAGGAAAAATATGATCCTATCACAGAGAACTGCTTAAAACAATAGCCTGGCCTCAGACATATGCAGGATTTTTAGTAATTTCTCTTGTCCTTTCTCTTGGAACAGGTATAATTTTTCTCTCTCCCCATTCCTCCAACATCTCACATTAATTTTCCACAGATTTATGAACAACTTGTCCTTGCCTGACATAATTTCACATACTAATGAGTCAGCAAGGAATTAGAATTTGTTATTGTATAACTCGTCTCATGTTTTGTGCTCACTAAAAGGATTGGAGTATGCAGTGTGATTGCCTTAAGGATTCCTGAGGGTGATTTTCTCACTGCTTACATGATTTGGGTTCAGGGATTTTTTCTACTACAGCTGCCAGAATTGTCTTGTGATCCTGAAATTTGGTCAATTGAGCATCTGTTAGGCAGCCTCTGCCTTGCCAATGGTCTTTTGCTCTCTGTGTAGTATTTGGAGAAAAGGAGAAAGATGGGAAGAAACCATCATATATGTAGTACTTTCAGAAAGTTATTAATTGGTTACTCAACCCCTGCTCTCCTACCAGGGATCTCTGAAGGGGATCATGGGTTTTTATTTTATAATAGTGATCAGATGTTGGCTTTGCAAAAGTCTTTTGTCTGTCCTGGGTTTATAGATGATTTCGCTCTTGTAAACAGTATATGGTACTCAGATGCTTTGTTGGGAGTTCTAAAATGCTGTGACCCAAGCAACCAGAAAGTGGTACTTAGTGTATTTTGTTTGCATGTGTTCTTAAAGATTTGCATATGTTCTAAAAATATCAGTGTTGTTTTGTAAAAGAAAAGTTTCTTTGGGTGAAATGCCAGGAATTTTATTTAGAAGAGTTTAGCAGAGGCGCTGCTGTAGTTTAGAGTGGTGGAAAATTGTGGACTGATGACATGGATGACAAAGAATTCAAGAAAAATGTATTATTCTAAGAGGAAAAATTAAATAGAAATGTCTTATTTTAAAAAGCAACCAAAAAGACTTACCAAAACTGATTTTGTAATGGGTTTGTATGGGTTATAACTTATATATATATATATATATATATACACACACACATAATCCTGAGGTATAAAGTGAGTCTTGTGGAAAGATGTTCTGATAGCTGAATGCATGACCAGAGCCGTGTTTTGCTTTTGCTTTGATCCCCAGTGCAGGAGAAAATGCGTCATATATTTCTGGTATCCACCCAGTCCAGTCCAGAACAAATAGCACTTATCTGGAATGTAAAATCACCTCTTAATCTTTGCACTAGCATACACATTCCTTTGACTTCTTCAAGTGTGAATTACCACAGCTCAGGCGGAATTTTCAAAGGATTTTTGGTGAATTAGTTATCCAAATTCCATAAAGACTAATTCTGAACGATATTTAGTTGCTATGAAGTTGTTTAAACTCACTGTTAAGTAAAATGCAATTTTATTTTAGTTACAGCTCATGCTGACTATTTAAAATTATTTGGGCGATGAATTTGGGCAGAAAGAGGCTCTAGATATTTTCAATACTTCTCTTTATATGTTTTTCATTAAGATATCTGTCAGTTCTAGTTAAGTGCATTTTCTTTCTATATTTCTAAAATTGAAAATATTGTCTTGTCCAGAACACTCCACATGAACAACAAGCTGAATCAGCAGAGGAAAAATGTACATTATAATTTTTCATTGATACAGTAATCTGACTAAGAAATAAGATTAAGGATGATAACTAATTCATAGGGGAAAGACTAGCTCTTCTGTTAATGGCTTTTAACAAATGAAGTTCCAGGAGGTCTGTTTTTCACTGACAGACAATGTAGAATTTAGGATACTTCAAGAATGTTTGTCTTAAGTTGGAGTGCCATTGGAATAGAATGAAGAGGGAGATGATGGGAGTGATTTGGTGGAGACATCAGAAGGAATGCATAGTTAGAGGACAGGTTGGTGTCTGTCAGAGAGGAGCAGGAAACTTTATGAAACAAGGGGATGTCAACCATAAGAGAGCTAATCATAAAAAAGATTTTTCAGTGCCTAGAGGCTGTGTCAAGTCAGGCCTTGTGGTCTTAGGAAAGCAGTAGGAGGTTGTCATGATAAATGTACATTTAAAAGGTTTTGAAAAAAAAAAATAAAAGCAGATTAAAAGTTCAGCATTATTCTTGAGTTTTGCCTTTTTTAGTCTTTTTCCCCACTCTTTTTCTAGCCGTATTTAGTTTCCAGTGAGAAGCTCCAACTATTGTCTCTGAAGCAGATGGTGAGGGGAAAAAAACCTCAAAGTCTTCTTGTTGAGGTTTGTTACAATTTGTGGTTTTTCTTGTTGCTTTTTTTTACAATTTTCTTTCTATGGACTCTCATAATAGAAGCAACTAAGAACAAAATATATATTCCCAAGATTCAACACTTTTTCATATTAAAAATAGGGCAGGAAATATTTTTGTAACACTGACATCAGCTCGAGTATTCTCTTAGCAACTAAGTGAACTGAGACACTGAAAATGTGGAAATAACTCACATATATCCAGGTGCTAAATCCTGAAGTCTGCATTTCGCAGCTGGATTTGAAACCTTCTGGGGAGATGGGTTTGTTTAAAAGTAAGACTTGGGAGCTTTGTTTTGACTCAACACATGTATTTAGACAAAAATCCCTGACCTTTGGAATTTTGCCAGGCACACCTTAAAACCAGGACAATTATGGTTTATTGTGTGTACAATTTATTGCTATTTATTAAATCTGACAGTGTGTTCATTGCTGTGCAAGACATAGATATCATGCTATCTAGCCTGAAGAGCTCAAAATGTAAACATCTCCAGGGATTTCTGGGCTTTAAATTAAGAACAAAATTAAACTAATGTTCTCCATAGCACGAATTGTTTTGAATTCACACATGCAAAGAGATAATGTTGACATTCTGACTGTGTTTGTTTACAAATATCAGATTGGAGAAGTATATGGATGAATAGTATTTGGCTTTTAATAAAATCCTCCATTCTGCATAACCTTGTCCTTTCTTCCCTGGTTCCACAAAATAGTTCCCCCCTTCTCCAAAAAAAACCCAACCCCCCCCCAAAAAAAAAAAAAACCCACAAGAAAAACATGTGGGAAAGGTGTTACTACATCACATCCCTTGTTAAAATAACATATCTTTCTCCTGAAGGGAAAAAAAGATGCAGCAGAATAAAAATTTTTTTAATTTATTACAGAAGTTTTAAACAGTGAACAATGAAAGCTGGAAATTCTATTTAATTTATATGTTTAACTAAACCTTACATGCTCTACAGGCTTCAGATTTCAAACAACATACATCCCTATAATCATATCAGCAACTATATTCAGATCAACTTAATGGTTTTTTCCATCTCTAGCACAGTGGTGGGAACAGAATCAGGACTTGCTATAATTACATATCCCAGTGCTTCTGTGATGGATGTTTTCTTTTGTAATGTGTTGCTGCTCTATAAAAAGAGAATGGAATTTTTATCCAAAAGATGGAACCACCTGATCAGATAAGAATCATGAAAATCTTTCATCATCAGATCTCAAAAGTATGCACGGAGAACAAACACCTTCCCTTTCTTTCTTCCTTGGGCTTACTTGATATTTTCAGTGTGTTCTGCGTGAAAATCAAAATGTAAATCTGGGAATAATCACCACACATTATGTAAAAAAGTGGTGTAAAAGGATGCTGTGAGCCCCAGTATCTCTGGTTACAAAGAGAAAGGATTCTTCCATCATGTGAACAGCAAATAAACTCCAGGCTTTTTCCCAAGCAAATATCTCTTACTACAGAAAGGCTAAGGCAGGTCACACCCTAATGCTTGGGCAGTGAGGGAAGACTTTCCTCTGAGTTTTACCTGTTTTGTAATGCAGTTAAGATCAAAGTAGAATTGTCTAACCTTAAAAAGAAGAAACTACCCTTGAAATTCCCCTACCATGAAATATTGTTAGATGCAGAGCTTCAAGCAGAGTATTTTTCCACTAACACAGTATACTGTCAGCGAGATTAGGAAAACTTTGTTTGTTTTTTTAGCTAGACAGCATTTAATTTTTCTTTTTAATTTTCTTGAATCATGGAGATCAGTCTCTTGGTGCTTCTTCTTGAAAACAGAGAAACTTTACAGTCCATGATAAGCATTGACTAGTCCATGCTAAAACAGCTGTTAGGGTAGATGATTTGGCCGTGGTCGGTAGCTGAAGGTCTCTTCGATGGATGGAGGCAAATATCATGAACAGTGTCATTTTCTTTTAATTATGGGAAAAACAATGAACATAGGTCTGGGAATTAGGGTTCTTGGTTTGTTTCAATATCTGCAGTGCATTTTATGCGTAGGCTTGAAGGAAGGTATTTGGAAGTACTTAATGCTTTTAATTCTGATTTGTTGGGACCAGTGGGTAACCAGCCTCTGCAAATGCTAGGCCTTGATATTTGGTGAACCTCAGTTTCCTCAGCTATATAATTTAGACCATAATGTATGTGTGTCTCACAGAATGAGCAATTAATTGATGTTTGCAAAACATGCAGAGAGCCTGATAAAATATGTTTTGAATATGCAACCAAACCGTTGTTCACATTGGTGTGCATTCTTCCTGGATTCCAGCTTTCTAACCGAGAGAGATCCAATATATAAGAAAGTTATGGCACATTTCAAAGTGCACAGACTCTGAGGAAAAACATAAAAAGAGACACTGGTGGTATTACACCCATGTGGCCACTGACTGGAGACAGTTTCACTAATGGAGCACTTTCAGACTCTCATATTTTCTGCACTGCAAGCTATTCATCGGAAGCAGCAGCTTTACTGCACATAAACAAATCTGTATCTTTCCATAGCTGAAGGATGCCAGAAGCTGAAGAAGAAAACAACAACAAGACAAAAGCACATACCGTCATAAAAGGGAGGAAAAATCACCAAAGCACCCCAAGCTCCATAGCTAATGGAAGGAGTGCTTGAGATGGCAAAGTGCTTAGTTGCAAGCCCAAGGGCATAGTAGCATTGCAGGATAGAGACTCACCATGCTTGAGTTATAACGTGGATCTTAGCTAAAATATTGTTAGCAAAGTGCTCAGGGCTGAATTCACTCTCAGTAGTACAATTTGAGCTGAACAGTGCCCTGAGGACAGAGAGGTGGAAGGGGCAATAGGCCAGCACATTTCTCAAATGTTATGAAAATAGGCGAGTGTTGCTCATGTTGGGAACTGCTCTCAAGAGAAGATTACACAAATAAAAAAAATAAATAAAAAAAGAGATGTAGAGCTCTCCTGCTCTCCTAGAGCAAGTAATTAGAAATTGCAAATCATATCTAGCTCTTTTGGGTGTCTTTGTCCTACAGATCGAAATGCCTTTATAATGCAAGTGTTAAAAGAAATTCAGAAACATTTTTCTGCTTTCTGCTCATATATATAATCTATATATTCACTGACCTTCAGTGAACATATAGATTAGGACTGGATTTAGCACGTTTTGGATTAAAATCCTAGTGCCAGGAAGAATTGCATGGAAGAAACCTTGTGGAATATTGTATTTCAGCAGAGAAGTAGGCTGTAGGAAAATGTGTTAAAGAGCATTGAATTTGTTTCTGGTAAATATCTAGCAAAGTGCTTCTCCTGTTGTCATTCATTCTCACACTGAGTTTCTGTCTTGTACATTGTGCAGATTTGTAAGTTAAGTACTACTTTCTTTAACTCTGTTTTATATTGTATTTTAAAACAGAAAAAAACATTATTTGGAATAGTCAGTAAAACTTAGGGAAGCCTTACAATGACTGATATGTTGATCCTGCAGAAAATATAGATTCATTATTTGTTCCTGCTCTCTTATCACCTCTTGAAACTTAGATAAATACTTTATTTTGCTATTGAATGACCTGCTAAAGTGCCTGAGAAATGATCTTTTTTGACTTACCTCCTGCTCATGATATATGAATGAAAAAAAATAGCTATCTTCCTCATCTGTTGCAAAAACCACATTATCATTTACACGAACCAAAAGAACAAGAAGAAAGAATGAAAAATCTGAAGGGAGCACATGAAAATGAGTCATATGTGTCAATTTGTGATCACTTCACAGCACACTGAATAATAACCCACGCCACCTCTTTTTTTTTTTTTTTCAGCAGAGAAACATAACACTGAGCTAGTCCTTGCATAAGGTGGAGTCTGGCCTCATACATAGAATATTGCCAGTTCTGCCTTTCATTCCTGTGCAAGAACAGCCCTTTCTCCAAACTAGAAGGTGGCCTTGAAGCAGCAGTAGGGGTGGTCCAGGGTCACTCCCTGGTGAGTCACACCTGCCTTGAGAGGCCCAGGAAAATGAATGTTATTAACTTTTCCCAAGATGTCTTTTAGTGATGATTTGAGGAGAGTTAGCACAGGGTCAAGCTTCTGGAAATAGATAATTTCAACTTTTAATCCAGCAATATATAAATAATACAGCAGTACAGCAAGATCTGATTTAGAGCTAGTCAGACAAATACAGGAAAGAGTTCATATTTTTAAAAGTGTAAGTAAGAAACATTTATATTGACAACAATTTTTCCCTGTTGCACACTTAGCATCAAGGCTGGTTGTTTTTCTAAAGGATGCAATGAACTTCAAACTGAACTTGGTGCTGCAAAAAGGCTCTGTCTGCTTGTCTTAGAGAAGAGTTCAGATATGAGAGTTTCTGGTCCTAAAATATATGAAACAATAAAACAGAACCCCACCACTCTGTATATTTGTTTCAGTAGAGTTATACTGAAAGATATCATGGCCATCATCAGTTCAATCCAATTTAGAAAATGGTACTTTGTGGTACATTAGTTTAAAAAACATTTATGTCTGTTTTGCTGCTCCAACTCAGTAAAATGTATTTATGTCAAGCTCATTAAGAACTTCTTCAAGTGCTGTTAGGAAAATGAAGTTAAAATCAGAGACAGCATGTCCCAGAAATGGAATTTACCCTTTTACCTCCAGTATTCCTTTGGGGTTTTTATATATAGTTTTATTTGTTCTAAATAAAAAACAGACTCACTGGCAAAATTTTATGATGAAATTCCAAGAAATTTACCTCTTAAAATTTGATAGAAAAGAAATCTTGTTATATATATTTCTATATAAAAGGTATTATTTTGTTTCCCATTTGCCTGTTAATCTAGAACAGAACAGCAGGAGATTATTATAATTCATAGTAATGTTGAGAGGACATTCATCCAGATTTCTGGCAAGGACTTTAATGATAAGGGAGAATTCTCATAGGAGTTCCCATTAGAAACATCATGGGAAGGAAAAAGTCTTGCACCATTTACTTTTTACTTAAATATTTTATTTTAAATTTGATTCTGAAAATGCTTAGACAATTTCAGTTTCCTAGGAAACCTATGTATTGAGATGTTTTATCACTGCTTGTTATTTCGTCATCATTCATGAGAGTGCAAAGTGGGTTAAAATGCTATTAGCTTTGTGGTAGCATAAATAAAATCAAAATATGAGTTACATAAGGGCACAGCAATGAAAAAACACACTTCAGGGAAAATGTTTTATGTTGATACTAATACAGACTTACTGAAAACACAGTTCAAAGAAAACGAGCAATTCAACTGTCTAAAGTTGAAAACTCAGAGTAATTCAGGGAAAGAACTGCTATAGGGATCATATAAGCAGTTTTTTATCAATTTTGTGGAAGATCCCCATTTCCAGCCAGTTATGTAGCTTTCTGTGAAGCAGCAAAGTACACATTGAAGCTTGTGGTTTCTGCATCTTCTTTGGGGCTGTCTGCACCCAGCTGAACATAGTCCTTGCTGTGGCTCTCCTATCTGGCCAGCCTGGTAGCCTTATGCAGAGAAGAATTGTAGAAGAGCCTGAGCCCTGATCCACAGAAATCCATCTCACCCTGGTGGTCCCTTAGGAAAGAGAGACATAATTAGTGGACGAAATGAATAGCAAACAAACAAAGACCTCAAAACAAGAAATTCCTATTACAGTCATCACTAAAATTCACTGCCCTGGCTAGTCATTAAATCTTTCTTGCAAGAGAAATTAAAAGAGAGAGATGAGTAGTGATGTCTTTCTCTCCTAAAACATAGCAGTTATGATTGAGATAGTTCCCTCAGATTTGGAAAGCTTCTTACTGTCCTGTAAGAAGCAAAGAACATGGGTTTACAGCTCAGTATAACACATGCCCTTGCTCTCCTCTGTTCAAATCAATTCAGCAACTCTAGTTTACACCACTTTTTGTTCATCCTTCTATTCCATTTGAACTATTAATCCAAACTTAAACTGCATTTTTTTTTCCTGGTTTTGGTAGTTTTCCTTCAGCCTTACTTTAGATGCTTCCTCTTCTCTGGCTACTAAGAAGATGCATTACATGTTCACATGTTTATATCTAGAAATGAAAGTTTTGTAAGAGTTCAAACAGCTTCTTACAGGACAAGGCAGCTGTTATCCCTGCTATCCCTGTTATCTGTTATCCCGTTATTTGAACAGGAGACTCTATGCAGTGACACTGACACAGTCATAACGAGTGACACGGGAGTGCAGAATGTATTTGCTACAATATTGGGGCAGGATGCTCCCTGTTAGGAGATCTCTTACCTCAGCTTATTATGTGCAGTGTAGAAAACTACTGGAATTAGCTCTTGAGGCTTTTTTTCATCTTCTGTATTCTACTGCTATTCATTCCAATTCTGCCAAATCGAAACTTGCCTTGCTTTTGGCTTTTCAAAATGCTGATTGAAAGATATTTTCAAGGAGAATTACTAATACTGAGAAGTTTGGCTGTATTCCTAATGTAATGCTTTTGCTGAAGTCACTCAGCAGGCAAATCCCTTTAACAGTTATTAAATGTCAGCCTAGGAGACAAGTAGCCCCCTCTGAAATCAATACCTGCTAGTATAGCAGTCATTTGTGGGTATTCATTAAAACAGCAGGCTGCTTCTCACACTGAATTAAAGACAAAATCCTTACACCAAGTTGATCTCTCTATACTCTCTGTCTTTGAATTTTTGAAATAAGGCAGGTTTTTTAAGAATCATGCTTTTTTGACAAAAAAATTACTTTTATAGGCTGGCTGGTTATAAAAGTTCATAATAGGCATGCCTGTGTAACATGATCAAGCATCAAAATCTGCCAAAAAGGCTTAGCATTCCCACTTATTAGTAAGATATGTTTGGATTGAAAGCAAGTGGGACATAACCATAAACTTTAACTCCATTGATGAAAACAACAACTAACATCCCAGTAATTTTTAAAAGAAGTTATGTATTCTCAAGCTTTTGATTATATGTCCCAGCTAAAACCATGACATGCATATATTATTTTAATGAAATAAGTGTTATTCCAGTGTACATTCTGATTGGCAGTTTTATATGCAATAATACAGTATTATTATTATTAACAATAATAAGGTGAAAAGGTAACAGTTCCTGTTTTCCTTAGCTCATATCACTGCAGGAAGCTCAAAGGGTGAGAGGTTAAATAGAAAGTCAGTGATATTTGTGGGTGAACTAACAGGGACACCCCCCAACCCATGTTTGCTTATGCTTGTGACCAAATGATTCCAGTTCTCCTAATTCAAATGAGAAATAACTTTATTTAAGGAGGTTGATGAGTGTTTGAGTGGAGGTGGCAGCTCCTTCAAAGGAACACATAATTCCATGTTTATCCATAAAATAACAAACAATGAAAGGTGGCAGAAACACTATTAAGAAAAAAGAAAGTGTTTTGCAGTTACAGGTTTCTTAATTAGGACCATAAAATCAGAAGGATCTTTTAATTCATAAGCTAGACTGGACAGGAAGGGTTTAGTTTTCCATTCTAGAGAGGACCTTGGGTTAAGTACTTCTACTCATGGAGGCCTCATGTGATGCCTGTAGGACATAGCATTGCTTTCTGTCTGATGTTTTACTTCTTTGGAAAGGGAATTTGTATTTCTCAAACACAGGAAACGTATACTGTGCTGAAGGTGGGTAAATAGCTTATCTCAAGCATACATTAAAGCTTTCTTTTAGAAAGAGACAGATAGGAAACAGGAAATACCACCAGATATAAATATATATGGCCTAATTTTGGTAAACTGTAATTAACAGAGTGTTAGATACTAAAGTGTTCTCCCTTGTCCCTGGCTTGTCGGTGAGGTTCTGCAGGAGCAATTGCAGCTTTGGTTTTCTTTGATCTTCTGTCATCAGAGTCCCTTCATTTGTATAACAGTCCCTAACAACTGTAGTATTATTTTAACGTTTCATGTTGAAGTGTAACAGGTCCTATATCACTAATGTGTACAGACCTTGAATAAATCCCATGACATATGGGGTCTCAATAAAAGTAGCATAATATTTCTGAAAATCTTTCTAATGTAAGTAGTAATCATGGATGTTAAACAGTATCAAAATTTAAGCAAATTTTATGTAAAACCCTGAATGTGGATTTGTAGAATAGTTTGGTTTGAAAAGAACCTAAAGGTTACCTAGTTCCAAACCCCCTGCCATAAACAGGGACACCTCCCCCTAGAGCAGGTTCTTCAAACCCCCATTCAACCTGGCCTTGAACACTTCCAAGGATGGGGCATCCACAGCTTCTCTGGACAACCTGTTCCACTGTTTTACCACCACCCCAGTAAAGAATTTCTTCATTGTATCTACTCTAAATCTGTCCTCTTTGAATTTAAAGTTTTTTTCCTATCAACATATGATTTTACATTGGTCTGAAAAATTTGCCTCAATGGCCAATTTATACCTCTTACCTTTCAGATCCAAGAAATGTTCCTCACTATTAATTAAACCTGCAAAAGGCTTACGAGAAGAACCCACATATAGAAAGACTGAAGTGAAACTAACAGGAGAATCTTATATCAGATTACAAATTTGAGACAAAGTCAATTAAGTCATTACGTTCATGAGAGGAAGCACTTATCAAAGTGATAACTTGGGTTTCTTGAGTTCAATAATGCTGTGAGTAGAAATCTTTGGGTTCAGACTTCTTTGCTGTCTGAAATTTGGAATAAAACTCTTAATGACAAAATTATGAAAAAATAATTTGACCTGTCTGTTTCCCTTCCACATATCTTAGGTTAATTTTAAACCAAGAGTAATTGTGGTTTAACTAATGAGAATTTTATGAAATTATTATGACTGAGTGCTTTAAATGGTACTTTGAAAAGCAATTAGAAGTCATTGAATGAATGCATGCTATTCAATATCTGACCTGGCTATGCAATTTGTAGTCTGGGATTAGAAAAGAGCACTGAAGAGTAAGACCTATCTGCCTGTCACACTGGTCTCATTAATAGTGATCAATATCTCTTTACCCTGATTGTAAGCATGAGAGAATAAAAGAACATTCACACAACAGTCAGAGAAATGGTGCATAATTACTGAAAGTATTTAAAGAGAGAGTTAAAATGAATTCTTCCATTCTTGAGTCAATGCAGCAAAAGAATTCACTAATAATTCAATGAGACTGGTTCTGATTGTTGAGATATATGTAAGGATAGACTTATAGCTGGTTACCAGAATTACCAAAAGCAGGACTCCCAACTCCTTGAACTCTCCCCACCAGAATATGAGAAATCTGGGCCCAGGTATCACCTCACTCTTGAACAGTTAGTTTCATTAAGAACATGCTGTATTCTGCTGTCAGTATTTTTTGTGTCAAAGACTATTACAGAGCTATTAACACCTAACAACTTTTTGACCGTTGGAAATATTCCCAATGCTATTACAGTAATCTGAGAGCATTGTCATAGTATAGCAACTATTGTTGTAAAGTAAGTAAGGTAAAGTAAGAGTGATACTTTTATACAGATTGATTTCTAGAGGAGGTACTCTCATATTTGTTGTTCCTACAGGAAGAAATCCCCATGGTTTGTCCCTATTATTCATCATCTAACTTTTGTTAAGTGTAGCTGTATTTGCAAAAGCATAGATCATCTAATGATGACCTATTTTTCTCCAAAGTCAAAAGTAATCCAGTGACAGGACACTGTGTCATGATAGAAATTTCAGAGGTTGTCCAGTTTGGGAGGACTGTGGTTGCTGTTCAGAGCACCAAATCCACCTACTAGCCACATGAAATGGGAAAGAGTCATAACAAAGTAGAAATAAAAAAGTACAAAAGGAATCTTTATTCTTCTTTCAGCAGTACAAAGACCCAGCTCTATTTTTCTTTCCAGGACAAAATCCACACTAGAAAAAAACCTGAAACATATTATTCACTAGTGGGGCCAAATTTAACTATAAGAATACAATATTCTTATTGCCTAAATGTTCTGTTTTTATTAAAGAGGTAGAAAAGAGCACTATAAAATAAATTGAAATAATAACAAAAAAACCCTATACCAAACATTCTCCAGTATGTGGCAAGAATGAAATAACAAAAGAAAGGCAAAGCAGTAATGGCATACAAGCAGAACTACACTGACAAGAATCTGACCCCAGATCTGATGCTGACATGCACACCCAAAAAGCTGGTGGTGGTACACATCTCTTGCTCTCTGCTGTATTTCTCCATCTGTCTGCTGAAGTACATTGATTGCTCACAATTATGGAAACAGGAGACATGAAGCTCTTCATCTTGTTGGTTAGGGCAAATGCTGGGAATGTCACATTTTTTAACTTCTAGACAGCCCCTGAATAAAGCCTCAGTACCCTAAATCTGGTTATATTAAAACACCTGACCCACAGTGGGCAAATAATTTAAGTTCAGACCAGACAAAGTGTAGCAAATGGCTTAATTCTGTCACTTTTCTCAGTAAAACCTATGTGCATTGCAAAAAACAATGCCACTGCTGCTGTGCTAACTGCTCAACATCACTTATTTCTTCCTTGGCTATATACAGATTGTAAATGTTAGGTATTCCAGTCATTAGGGACAGTAAAACAATAATCTGGCTTTAAAAACAAATGTATCATATTGTCTGTGTGTGCATGTGTGTATATAATCAATATGAACATATGTATATGTGCTCATGTGGACTTTTAAATGTTTTAGAATTTGCATGTAGGAAACCAGCTACATAAAAATAAGAACTGGGAGGTGAAAGATTCCTCACCCCCCCACCCCAGCTGACTCTCTGATTCACTGAGAGAGATTTAGATAAAAAGAATTAGGACTAATTTCAGTCTTGAATGATTCACATCACTTCTGGATTTTGTCTCAAGCATATAAAAATAGAGAATTATAATAGGATTAGATTGCTGCACTTCCCTGTTTATTAGCCATTATTTCTCATTGTATTGTTTGTTGAATTTGTTTGTTTTGTTTTTGCTTCCTGACAAGGCTATTGAAGACTGCCTGCAGGGAAATCACTTACTCAAATTGCTCCTTGTGGAGAGAAGGCAGAGTTTTAGAAATGAAGCTTGGCATCTAAGCATCAGATTCTGCCTTCTTTTCTGTGTAGAGAACCTTAATTGACTTTGTTGCCAGTTCTGTCAACAGCTGGGGATGAATTCAGTACCCCTGTGCAGATTTGAGGTTGTGAATAAAGAGAAGATGATGGCTTTAACACAGGATTGTGTACTTATTAATGTTATTTGGGCACAAAACTGGCTTATCTTAATACTCAACACAAATTAAATGCCTTGTTCTGTTATAAATAGAAGATTTGAATGAGCAGTGCAAAATGCAGGGAGGCAGCAGAGGAAGCAGCTGTGGTGGCTGAGAGGACCAGCATTAGCTTCAGGGGAATGCCAGTAATGCCATCCCCACCTTGCTGCCAAAGTGCTTGAACACGTAGGCTCTTGTAAAATGACAGACAAGCAATCTTACTCTTACCTTGTTGAAGGGCCATTATTTTCTCCTATTGATGCACTGTAAAAGCCTGAAATTAGATTCCCAAGGTGTCTTTGATGTCTAAGAAAGTTTCCCTGAGCTGCTCCCCTGAGTACACAAATAGCATTTTGGGTTAGCAAGTGCTTGGTTAAGTGCCTGTCTTTGAGCTGTGATTAAATTAGACCAAGAGGTTACAGAAAACTTTGCTTTACAGTCAGCAAAGAGAGTTGGCAACTTAAAGGCAAAAATGTCCACCAATTATTGAAAGAGCATTCTTTTCAGACAAACTGCCATGTTTTTCTAGGGCTCTGTGTATGGTCTATTAATTTTTCTTATGAAATTGAGCAGCAATTAGTGGAAGCATGATTCCTGTTTCTCATTATTATCAAATCCATCTTCAGAAACTTGACATCTACATTTTTTTTTCCCAGAAATAAGATTGGATTATCTCTGGACCCAAATTTCTGGCCTAGAAATATCGCAAGTAGAAAATTTGTATCTGGAAAGAGAGGTAGCTGACTTCTGAAATTTGAGGTATATTTGGCCCAGAAAAATGTGAAAAAGAAATTCTTGTCTCCCTATGCTAACGGGCACTTTCTGCTAGGTTAATATCCAACATTTTACCAGAAAACACTGTCACATAGCTAAAAACAGTATCGTATTGTACTTTTGACCACAATTTATATGCAGTACCTCTGGTCTAATTATAGGATATGGATAATTTTCTCTCACTGACTCTGACAACCTGAGCTCTGTGCATTAGCAGATTTATATAAAAATCTTATTTCTGTCATCTATACCCTGCTTACATAGATACTGATCCTTCTAACTGATATCAGAAAGGCTACTTGCCCCTGTGTGTTCCTTCTCCTTGTTATCAGGTGTAGTTTGAATGAACCCTAAGAGAATTTAGGACATCTAGGTAACTGTCTAGCAATAATTACATGAAGGATTTTATTTTCTTAATAAGGTAATCCTTAATTCATCAAACAGCTAAATAAAACTACAGAAAATATAAGCTTTATTATTTATGGCTCATGTAAAAATTTTATATATTTGTCTCTTTCCAGAACCTTCTTTAAATGCCTTTTTCTGTCAATGGTTATGTGTTATTTTCTTTTCCTGAGGAAGTCATTCATTAGAAAAAGGACAATCTATGTGATAACTCAAATTTGAGAAGAAGAATGACAGCTCTTACACGATGGAGCTTTTGTACTGCAAGAACATATGCACTGGGTGTCACTGATCAACAGTGGTTTTAACAATCAGAACAACAGGATTTTTTCTAGCTCTTCAGGATAGTGTTTGGGTGTTTATTCATTGCTCTACAGAATCAGATGAGTTGTCTCTATAGTTTAGAGTAGTGTCTTGGACAGTGAGTAACAGGCAAGCAAACCAGTAATAGTAGAGAATAACAGAAATGGGGATTCTCTTTAACCTCCACTAGAGATTGTTTTGTGCCCTGCAACATGTGCGTTGCTATGCCTGTAACAGATCACCCCCTGATGGAAGTCAGTGGATCTATGCCATTTCATTTCAGATAAGAATCTGCTACTGGCAGAAGGAATACAATCTCTGTTTTCAGTCCATTTTATCCTTCCTGAGATGTGCTTATTGCTTTAAACCTCCAGCACTTTTTTAGAATTCCATTAAGTGATCCTGCAGTCTACCATGGCAATGAATATTAGAGGTTAATTATGTGCAAAATGCAATTATTCTAGTGGCCAGATGTTATATGCTTAAATGTTATATGCTTTGATATTACTGACTCCTTCCAGGTTGTTGTGTTCTATCAAAATATAAACAGAACTTTCTGACCTACCTTCTGTCTGTATCATACTACATTTTAAGTGCTGCTATCATAGCTCATCTTAATTTAGAGTATTAATACTGTCTGTGTTTGTGATTAAATTAGCTGGTTAAGGTAATTAGAGTACTCCTACTCAAGAAAGGTGGCTGTTTTTCAGTCTTAGCACATAGAGAAATGTTGTTCTTTTCTGCTCATTGCCACACTCAAAATCTTGTTTATAGGCCCAGTAAAAATACCTCCTTCATATAAAGTCAAGAATTTATTGTTATCATGACTGAAAAATAAACAGTCTAATTCAAGAAATTTTATGTGTAGATCTAATAGAAAAAGAAAGCAATACAAATAACACAGGTAAACTAATTATATGTACAGTTTCTAGGTCCATCCCCATTTCTTGCATAACCTCATGTCTCTACTTCTGCTCTGGCTGCTGAGTTTGATGGTTTCGTGCTGAAGCTGTTGGTGGGGCATTACAGTGAACTGTCAGCATCTTCAGTCTTTTTGCCATGAGGAATACATGTTTCTTGCTTGTTCTATGATTGATCAGGAGTGATTTTTATACATTTTCTAATAGGCTTTCATGCCTCTCATTTGTCTTCATTGGTCTGCACTTCTCCATATATGGTGCTTTTCCATACATTTTTGGTTAACCCCTAAAATGAGTTCTGTCCTGCTCCAGGTTTACATGTCTTTAATTGAATGTGGGTAAGTTGGTTATAGTCAAGGGACCTCCAATGCCAGCCTGTGCTCTCTCCTTCAGCATCTTGTGCTTGTGGCCCTCTTCACTACTCAAGGACTTTTGTTGTAACAGGCCTGTTTTTTCCTGCCCTACATTATTATGTTAGAGTTGTAAATATCCCATTTTCCATAGGATAAGTACTTGTTACTGCTTTCTAAATGAAAGGATATAAAGCACTATACACAGATAAACAAAGGTAAAATAAATTAGCCATAGACTTGTCATCAATACAAGAAATTGCTGTTACGTGTAAACTAAGTAAAACAAAACTGGAGACAGGTCAATAAAAGTTCAGATAGAGCAAGCCTGACAAGCCTCAGTCCTGAAGCCTCATAATTCTGCATGAAGCATATGATCTGTTAGCAATGGCAATACAGTATTACATGGTTACCTGGTTACATAATCTTTTATTTATTTCTCTTTTTGTAAAATCTTGCCTAAGACAGCAAAGGGAGAGCTGAACATTCATATAATGATATTATAAGGAATTGGGTCATTATTCTGGGCAGAGAATTCTCAGTAATTCAGTTGCTGAGTAACCGCAAAGCCTTCAGTTGAAGCTCCTCACTAGCACAGTCTGTCTCTGATTGCTCTGCATGTTAGTGTTACTTCCAGGTGCACTAATATGGCAGGCACCACTCGTTTTTCTAATAGCACATCATCTTCCCCCACTCTGTGAGTCCCAAATGTCCTTACTGGAATTAGCAAGAGTGACAAAATTAAAAAATAATGCCAGGAATGGGTTCACAATAGTGAGAAAGCCTGTGTTTTCTCAAGGATTTCTCAGTGCAGCACAGATTGGTAGCAGTCTCCTGACTGCATTCAGATAGTAAACTGCATGAGAGCACTGTGACATCCATATGATGTGCTTCTTCCTCTGATGAACATGGGATCAAATGGAGTAATCTTTCTTTTGCAAATAGTTCAGAAATCAGCATGGTTGTAAGAGGCATTAATATAATTTGATGTCAAATGCATGAAAGTAGGTGAAGTATGAAAAATTGTGGTGACTATAAACAAGCCACTTTTAACAGAATCTAAAGGCGTTTAATTCTAACCAGAGAAGGTTGTGAGAAATGTACAGCCCAGCCAGCTGCATTCATGTCTGAATCAGGAACTAACTTTTGCTGTTGCTTTACCTCATTTAACAGTGAGGGCGTCTATTTCAACCTTACTGAAAGGAATTATTTCCAACTTACTGTACGCGAATCCCGTCTACTTTAACCTAGTTATGTTGGGCACTGTTAAAGATATAGTCACATCTTCCCAGAGGTGGCTCCAAAGTGTGTCAGAGCTTTTCTCTTGCTACATTAAAACCATCGCTAGCTTCTGAGCCAATAAGGTAATGTTAACTTGTATAGGTTATGACTGTCTGCAGGAATTGTGCACTACTGTAGGGTACAGTGGGAAGAAATTTTAATTCCATTTGTTGCATTGCAAAGATTATTGGCTTCAGTTTGGACTCTGTGAGAAAGAGGGGTTTATACATGAATAAGGATAGGAAAGAGCAAGTTTAGGACTTTTTCCTGAATGAAAAAAGAAAAAAGATACTTGGATCCATATGAACAGAGAATGGTATGGGTTGGCAGGGACTTTTAAATTAAGACACACAGTCCAAGGCTCTGCCATGTGCAGGGTCATCTCTCAGCCAGATCAGCTTTGTTGAGCAGAATCTTCCAAGCCTCCAAGACAAGATGTGTCACAAGGTATACATGCACCATTTCCCAGGGTGTCATCCTTCCAGTGAAAATCTTCCCTTGTGCCCAATCTGAATTTCCCACATTATGGCTTGCAACTACTGTTTCTTGCTACACTTTTTGGTACCACCAAGAGTTTGCTTTCAGGCTGTTGGAAGTACTCATCTACTTCCCACCTACATTTCAGTCAGGTTACCCTCAGCTGCCTCCTTTCCCAGCTCTGCAAACTCTCGAATACTGGTGATTTTGGCAGCTTTTTGATCCCTTCAGGTTTTTCTACATCACTCCTGACATGGAGACTTAAAACTCTAGAAAGTTCTCAGCTCACAGAGCTGTGAGTAATGTCAGAATATTAGATGAACTGCTCTGAAATCCAACTCCATCACTAACGACTGAAATGAGATGACATTTTGATGTCTGTGGTTCATCAAGTTCCAGCTGCCTACCTTCCCAACTTTTCCAACTTAGCTAAATATTCTTATACTCACCAAGATCTGAAATAAAAATTGATGTTTGGGTTTTTGCCAATGTGGCTTCATCTCTGCATGAAATAAATTTTATGAGATGAAAAGTTCATATACTTGTTTGTCCTAGTGGATAGGTCAGAACTCTTCAGTTCCAGTAAATCTATCTCTCATATTTTCTTTATGTTTTGCATTGTTTTCCAGATGACATGTTTGGCTTGATATTTATGGCCTGTAGGAGATCTGAAAGCAGTTTTTATTTCCTGTTGTTCTAGAGGGTAGAAAATATATGTTTAAATGTCCCCAGAACTGTTATATAAACGTTTGAGTTGCCATGCTGGATTCCAAATTACCTGTAATAACTCAGGAAATAGGCCTCTCTCTTTTGGAGTATAGCTGGAGGAAGAGTCTGGTTTAATGAGCAGCAGTTGCACAAAATCAAAACAAGATGTTCTGGTTAGAAAGTATTGGATGGGGAATAGCAAGGAATACATTCTAATGCTGCTATACCAATAAATCAACAATCTGATCTCAGCAATGATATTGTGATTCTTACTCAGCCTCAGAAAATATATTGAAGGTCTATGGAGAGGTCAGATAGAGGTGACAAGCAGTGGTGCAGGGAGAAACACTTTAACCCAAATGCAGTTTAAAACTTGGCTATGTTTACTTTAGAAAACTGCTAATAAAAGTGGATTCAATAGTTGAAGAGTTTTGTAGTTCAGATTGTCTCTTTTATCTTTTTTTACGACACAGAGCAAAAGGAACTGCTGCATTGGCAGTGTTGACTCCTTGAATCAATACATTTAGCAGTTCAAGGAGGAACTGAACAAGACTGTTGGAATAAGTAGTTGAATATAATAATAAATGTGTTGTTGATAAATATATAAGTGGTTGAATATAATAATAGTAGAAAATATACTTCAATAAACAAAAAACTTTGTAAATCAGGATTTGATTCTGCTCCAGTAAGCGAGCGCTATAACAAGGCAAAATCATCCCTATCCCTATTCCTCAGTGTTGGAGATGATCTCAGGCCAGATCCAGGACTCCTTGGTCCTCTGGTATGGAAGTTGAAGAAATTCTTATGATGACGATGTACACACACTTGTAATGTTTTCAAAGATCTTCAATTTAGTGAATACCAGAAACTCTCAATATCTATTATATAATTTATCTGCTTATTCCAACCTTCCTTTTGCATCTGCTATATCTGTTATGAGATAGATCAACACACTTGAAGAAATGATGCTTGTTTTCTCAGTTTTTTTAATACCGATTTTAAAAATAATTTCCAAATCGGGACTTTTAAAAAAGAACTTTTAAGCTTCATTTTTAAAACTTCTGTTTTATTCTAATATTTTTTTTTTTGGTTGTGATTTGCCTACAATATATTCATATATTTTTCGTAAGTGATTACATTTTTAGGATCCAACAATATGTATAAGTAATTTAAATTTTTATGCCTCTTGCCTCCTTAAATCTGGTAGTTCTGTATTACAGCTTGTTACTACAGCTTGTTGCTTCTGCTACTAATTAAAAACTGCAAATCAAAGCCTAATTAAGCACTTCAGCTAGGGAAACTGTGCAATACCAAAGAGTAGGTGGATTAATATGTTTAATATTTGACACAGCCTGTGGAATGAAAAATAGAACAGTGAAAGTATGTTCAAGGAATTGTGAAAATAAGGTTCAGGTGGTACAAGCTGGAAATCTTTGTTATGCTCTTTAGGCAATGCTGATCTGGTTTTTTTTGCTAGCTTCTCCACAGCCTCTTTTTCAGACACAGATTTTCACAATTGGCTATGTAATTTAAGAACCAGATAGTGCCTTTGTTTTTCCTTCAGCTACCAGCCCTTTTAGTGTGTAAAATACAGTGTAATACACTGTAGTTTGATAATGGGTTAAAGGGATTTGAGTTAGTCCATGCATGAGGTTGCACTCAGTGCAATCTTGGTGTGTGTTGGCTTAACCTGAGATGAAAATTACTTAAAAAAATGCCAATGAAATGGGAATTAAATTATAGAAGACAAACTTACCACATTTCTGGCCTTGTGGAGATGAAATCACACCTTTAATCAAACTAAAACAGGTTTGACTAGAGAGGAAGCCTTTAACTTCAGACATAGCATGTACCATTGTGCATTCTGTCAAAAAGAACTAATGTGTTGAATGAAGTGGCTCCAAGAAGAATTTGTAGAAATTGCATTACCAGCTTATGAAAGCATGACATGTAGGCATCAAGATTTTCTTTGAGGCTTAATTACTAAATTTTTTTTCAGTCAAATGTTTATACACAGATAATTTTTCAGGTAATGGGGAATAACCAGGAAAAAAAGAGTTCTTGATACTGAATCATCTTTCTGAAATTGAAGAAATTGCTGAAGTTGTCTCCGTATTTCCATTTTGTAGCCTACTGTAAAGCTTGCAATCTGCAGGGTTTAGAGCTGCTAACAGGAGCTGAATGCTACACAGCCTTTCCACAAATATGCAAAATATTGAATGGTTTTACTTCCTTCATGAATTTTTTGCTAGCGGATCCCATGGAGCAGTAATTTTAGATAGTTTAAAATGTGAAAACCAAATTTAAAATTTTTATTACTTGTTCTGCATGCCAACACTATTATTCCAAGTTTCCCAGCTTTAGCACATTGATTTATCATGTTGTCAGCAAATCCAACATAGACTGCTCCAAGTACAAATATGGTATTCTCCAATTAGCTTTTTATGAAATGTCTTCCAATGGATAAATAATTCTACAAAAAGCAAGAAGGAAATTATTACCACCTTGTGAATCAAAGGGAAAAATAAAAGCTTTAAAAAAAACTCCTTTATGGTGTATGGAAAATTTTTGACCACTCCTGCATTGAAATCTGCATTACTCCTTCTCTTGTGCATCCAAAATTATTTTGAGCTGAGCATTTGGATACTTTTCTAAATGGGACATGCAGACTTAAGGTCTTCAAATTGAGAAGGAAATCTGTTGGTTTCTTTTTTAGGTTAGATTCTCTAGCTATATAGAAAATGTATAAAATTATACAATACTGCATTGTATAAAATACAAATTGTTCTTTGGCAAATTTTAACTATTTCCATGCTGAAGGTAAGAATGATTCATGACTCCAGTTCTGTATTCACCTGAAAGCCACTTTAGAGGCATTATTAGATAGAGAGTCAAAGAGCCCAATCATGACTTTCAATCTAAAAAACTGTCAGCAACTGTATTGCTCAAAATTAATACTATTAGAATGACTCCAGGAAGATTTGGTTTCATTCTAGATCATAAATAATTCCTAGCTGGTCTGTGTAAATGTTCTATGCTTTTATTTGCTTAAAGCTTATACAGGAAGCAGTGCATGGTTTTCAAAAGTCAGTCACTTGAGTTGAATGAAATTCAACTAAAAGGTGCATATATTATGAGCAACAAGCAGTCACCAAATCTAAAACATTATTTTGTTGCCCAAAGAAACAATAGCTGTCATTATCACTCTGTGATATTGAACACCACCAACCCTTGCACTGTGAGAGAAATTTGCCAAGTCATTGTCAAATTTCAGTATCTCTGTTCAAAGATGGGGGACTCTGCAATTATGGCTAGGAGCACCAGGTAAAGCAAAGCAATCCAATCATGCCATTAGAAATGTAGTTCTTTTCCCTTGTACTTTCTGCTCCTGTTAAAGGGGGCTGTCTTTTCCAGTGCACTGCTAAAAACAAATGCTGTTTTCCCTTTGTACCTTTTTTTTTCCCTAATAAAAATTGTGCATGTTGAAACAATGCTTAGACTCAGCAGATAGAAGCAAATAAAAAAGGAGATATGTGGGAACAATACATTAGAAGGAAAGATAGTATTGTCTAATCTCTGTTTTCTACTACAGTGACTGTCAAAGTATATGGATATTCTTCAGATTTCCTATCAATTAATTATGCACTGAAATTAACATTTTAATGGAAAAAAATCCATTAAGAAGTAAATTCTCTTTTGTTCTTATTGCTGCTAGAACAACCTTTCCATGCCATCACAGCTGACTTGCTTAATTTGAACAATGTTTTTTCACCCGTAGTTTGAATGGGATCCAAAGAAATGTCTGTGCCTGGTGCTAATTAACTCATTTTCCTTCGATAGGGACTTTATACTTGAACTAAATAACATTTGGCATTTTGATATCCTCTTGCCTTCTGCTTTGATAGCTTCTTGTGAATATTTTCACTGATATTTATTTTTTATTCTCAGACCACTACTGTAGATAACAAAAGGAAAGCTAACTTTGGTTTAGCACCAAATCTTTTACTCTCTGCTCCACTTCCTTCTCACACTAAATCTGTGCTCGTACTTCATGTGCGGAATGATAAAAATTGCTGCTGATACCTCTGAACATTAAGTAAAACAGTGTATCTTAACTAGAGGTAGACTATTTTTACACCCGTGTTGTCTTTTCCTAAATTGTTTTTCAAATATATAATCCTAAATTATGTTTTGAATGTCCTTTCTGTTTCTGCTTTTCAATTAAAGAAAGTCATCTCTTTCTTTAATAGTAACTGAGGTTGGTTGAGTTCCAAACTCATCTTTGATGAACTCTTTGAGGCAAATTTTCAGTCTTCTGTGCTTTCTGGTTCCAGTGATACTGCATGCCTGGCTGTTATGTCATTTTGTCTTCTTTCTGAATTCATTGCTCTATCTGTACCAGTGATAGGAAATGTCACTTGAGCCTTTTGTCCAGCTGTTATCAAAAAATCATCCTGACACCACTTGAAAACATAGCAGTGTTATAAATCCTTTCGGTTAACAAGTGAGTTCAGGGACAACCACATTTGTAGCTTAGCTTTCCCGTTCTGATCCTTAGCCAGTTCCATCTTCATAGACCGAGCTCTTAGCTCGTGTTTGGGCTTGAGGTGCTGAATGAATGTTTCTGTTGTTCATCACTCCACCAAAGGGCACAGAATCCCCTTGCCCAACACAAACCCTTCTACTTGGACACCTGCCTGTTACTGCAATTGCCCTGTACCTGTCAGTTCTGAGCAGAGCCTGGACAGGCTGATGGGGACGGAGATGCAAACTATCAAAGATACGCAATGGCAATGATGCTTAGTAAGGCTGGTATCTTTCAGTACTGTGCTCAACTGAAAACATATTTTCTCTCTCTGAACCCATGTGTCTCCTGTTCAATGCAAAATCCAGACATATATTTCTGTCACCAATTTGCAAATGTCCAGACAGCTTAGAGAAAGCTCATAAGTACTACAAAGTCTTTCCCCCTTCTCTAGTTACTGTGGACAAAATCAGTCATCTGTCACTTAGACCTAAAACCTGGAGATCACATTTAGCTTACACTGCTATTAGCTCACAACTTAAATCTAACTGATCCAATTTGTATAATCTCTCTAGGATATGATTTATTTCTTCTTGAAGTGAAATATTTCTTTTTTATTATAGTCTCTAGAGATACACCTAATATGTGTTCTACCAACTGAGACGTCTGAGACACACAGTTTATCTATTTCAGAGCACACATAGCAACAAACTTTATGACCCTCCTTTGGAGGCGGGGGGTGAACCATTTGTTTCTGATTTAAAAAAAAAAAAAGTGTCCTTCTGTACTCAATTTAGCGGTCAGAAAAGCTAACAAGCTCTGTGTTCAGACATGCTCCCAAATTCCACATGGTTCTGAAGAGGTTCACCGCTGGATGTCCATTATGTCAGGAGAACCTTATTCAAAAGGATGTTGGCTAGACCTCATGGGATCTTTTTCTTCACAGAAGTATAGCAACAGTACAGATAGAAAGTATTAAGTACAATAACCACTAAGCTATGCAATCATTTGCATAGATCTTTTATGTGGGAGTAAAATTTGGAACTTAATGTAGGAGAAATATGGAAGCATCACTGAGGCATGCTGGCATGTCATTAAGAGGCCAAAGCTCTTAACATAGAGCTCTTAACAAGGAGCTCATAACAAGAAAATCTTCTACAAATACATTGACAGTGAGATTAAAGAAAATGTGAGTTTGGACTGTGTCATAGGGCTGGAGATATTATGATGAAAAACATAGGAAAATCTGAGGTACTCGGTACCTTCATTGCTTCAGTCTTTAGTCTCAAGATCTCCTGCTCAGGAAGAGAGGTGCCTCACATGGTAGAAGACGGTCAGATTATTGGTCACTTAGGGAAGCTGGACAAACACAGGTCTGGGGTCAGGCCAGCTACCTGAGGTGTGCTGAGAGAAGTAGCCAGCATTGCAAGACCACACATCCTACTGACTTTGGAAGCTTGTAACAATTGTGGGAGGTCTCCATTGGATGATGAAAGGAAATGTTATGTCCATCTAAAAGGCAAGTAGGGGGATCTGGAGATCAGCGGCTGTACAGCATCATCTCTGTACATAGGCAAATTATGGAACAAATTCTTCTAGAAGCTCTTTTCTATGGTGAGGAAAGGGAAAGGAGGAGGAACAGTTAACTAAGATTTGTCAAAGGCAGATTTTGCCCAAATAGCTTCTCGATATCTTCTATTATCAAATTACTAACTCAGAGAACATGGAGAGTGTAGTAGATATAATTTAACTTGATTTTAGGAAGTCTTTTGCATTGTTTCCCATAGTATCCTCTCATAAAAATTGAGAGAGATGGACTGGACTGTATTATGGAGGTGGAAATCTGACTACACCAATAGGCACAACAATCAAAGTAAATTCCAAGCAATTTCAAGGGACGTATCTCAGAGATTGATAATTGGCCCAATTATGTTGAAGACAGACTGAGGGAAATGCAATTGTTTAGCTTGGTAAGGGAAGATCTAGTTGCAGTCTTCCAGTAACTAATGGACAGTTACAGACAAGATAGAATTAGACTCTTCTCAGAGGTCCATGATGAAAGGACAAGAAACACTGCTGCAAATCTGCTCTTAAAGAAAGAAAAATCTGCTCACTGTGGATGATCAAGCCCTGTAATAGGCTGTGGAATCTCCAGCCTTGGACATTTTCAAAACTTGTCTGGGCAAAGCTCTGAGCAACTATGAAGTCAGATTGAGTTTCTCAGAAAAAAACTTTAGGTTACTTTGAACAGGAGGTTGCATGATACTACCTCTAGAGGACCTTCACAATTGAAATTCTTTTGTGGTTCTGTGTTTTTTCTGCATGTAGAATCCTGCATTCTTTTCTGCACAGTACCGAAGCAGCAGTGGATGGGATGCAAGGTGGCTTCAATTATCTTCTTGTGAAATGGAGGAGGTGGGGGTTTAAACCCTTCCTGTGTGGGGCTTTGAAGAAGGTAGCTTATATCAGTCCTCTCCCAGCTGTGTAAAAAGAAAAGCATGAGTCGGTCTTTAAAGAGATCTTTTGAATAGGTCCTTTTATTTCAGAAGATAATTCTAAGTTGTGGATCCAAGCAGATAAGGGTGCTCATGTTCCTCTTTCACTTTTCCTACATAGTATTTTTTGGTACCTTGCATTTTGCTTAGACAGAACATTTCTTTGGGTTTCTACTGTGAGCAAATGTCTCTCCTTGGCAGTGGATTCAGTCTAAAGTTCAGACATGAGGCTCTGCATCATGAAGGAAATAATTATTAGCTGTAGATTCAAGCCATTATGCAGTGTAATGCTGGTAGAAAGCGGGTCAAAAGTGCACAGCAGAACGTTTCTCTATAGTTTATTTTTCAGTTAGTCTGTATCTTTGTTTTTAATATAATTTTCTGGCATGGTTTAAGGCTATTTTCATATTTTAGAATTCATGATACTCACATATAAACCATCTACAAATTACTTTTGATACAATTAATTCTACTGTTTGCTGGTTTTGGTTGCGTTAGATCCAAATGAAGACTGATCGTATTCTCCTTGCATCAATGAGTGGATTAGCTGTTTGATCTACTAATTAAAAGATAGTGGTTTCTGAAAACACTATGTTTAGTCTGAATTTGATAAATTATTTTTTTTACTTCAGTCTATTCTAGCTGTCTTAGTTTGTGGCTTAAGCTTTAGTATAACAAGCAAAATGTGCCTGTTACCTACCACAATCATGAATACATTATATAAGTGTGAAATGAACTTTTTCCCTTTGGTTTGCTGATGTGAGAGGGTAGGATAGGAAATTCTCACAGCTGGCAGACAAAGAATTACTGTAGTTGCAAAGTGGTTGGGAACACGAATGTTGATTATTTCAATGAAAGAATTTAATTAGGCCTCCTAAGGAACAGGATATTACTGACATCACTGATTGCCAAAATGAGCAAAGTAATACAGCACTTACCATTGCAATATCACTCTCTTAATGATGCCATTATTAGAATTTGGCTGGCATCCTGAAATGTGTACAATAGCCTGGCAATAGTATAATGATTTGGAAATCACAGATGTAAGGCAATGATGTGAAAGCCAAAGTTTTACTGAAAAGAAGTCCAGCTGAAGCATTTTTAGTGCCTCTCAGTGTCATGGATCTGTAATGGACTGACTCTTTCTTGTTACTGCAACATATAGGATAATTACCAAAAGAAATAAGAAAATCACTGTTTTCTTAGTCTCACTTTCAGTCTCCCCACAGGCAAGATTACATTCCTTTTTAGCTTTGCTCCTCCCTTTATTAGGAAAGTTCTTCTACCCTATAGTATCCCTGTAGACAAGATTTAACAGGTTCTCTGAGAAGTTTCTCTTTTAGTTCCAGCGCTGATGTTCCATTAAGTCAAAGAAACAAGGGAATTCACAGGATCCTGTTGTACATCTCCTTATGGATATACAGTTTTGAAATGTGGTGGATTCACTGACCTAGATCAGTTTCTGTGCTGCTGTAAATTGCTCTGCTCATGTGATATCCCTAGGAAAGTCAGATTAGGGAAGACTCCTTTCTCACTCTAATGCACACCATTCTTCAACACACCTCACAGACAGACTAGTAGTGGAGAGACATAGGTGATATAGCTACTTTTACCTGTGACAGACAATTTTCAGTTTCTCGCTGTAGTCGAATTGCATTCCTTCTGTAGCATTTAAGCAGTTTTAAAATTAAGTAAAATAATGAAGTAAAATCTGGCTCATATATTGTGAACTAAGTAGTGCTAGCTTTTAAATTCAGTCTGAATTTGGACAGAAAAATGTAATCCTAAGCATTTTTATTTTCAATTTGTACAAAAATACTTGTGGGGAGGATACTGAGGATTGCACTGAAAAGGAGATATTTAGATGAATGCTATACAATGGAAGAATGAGGAGGGGATATCAAATCTATATTTGGAGCTTACAAATTCTCTCCTCATACTCCTTTTCTGTCTCCTCTGCAGTAGAGATGTGGTTTGGTATGCTGGTATTTGAAACAACTGCCTTTAATAGAACCATTTATAGGGCAGATTGAATTTGGAATATTGTTTTAAGAAAAAAATACTTGAAATGGGATTACATTTGATATTCATGTGTAGCTAATATTAGTTCTAGTAACTAGGAAATGAGAAATGTTTTGAAAAACTTCTTATGGTATAAATATCCCAAAATACTTTGGATTGCACTTTACATTGAATAGATCCCAATGATTCTTAAAATTTAATTTCCATCTAATAATAAATTGCTGTGAATTCTGCCCCAGCCCCTCATCGCCGAACTGTACAGTAATAGCAGCTAACAAAGCTCTTTCAGCTCTATGTGCAGCTTCTTTCAACTCCAAATTCCTTCACACATTTTCAGATACTGAGATTACCCAGACTTTGATTCTATTCTGACTTTTTTCTGTTTGAGCCTGCAGCCTCTATTTTAGAAACGGGGCAGAGCTGTTCCCTTCATTCATTTGCCTTATGTAGCATTTCCATTTGTGGCCAGTTGACAAGGCCTTTGCTCCCCCTCTACCCCAGTCTGAATGTGAAATGAGTCACCTATCATATAATTTAGATTCATCTCTTCACAATATTATGGTGTACCTATAAGAAGTTCCTTGCAAAGCAGTGAAATATTCAAAGTTTGCTTTTGGACTATTTATAAACCATTTGTAAACAATTATCCATCTGCTAGCCTTGTACAGTCACAGCAAAATTTGTCTAGTAATAAGTAATTTCCTAAACTTCATGCAAATAAACCATTTTTTGCTGTCAAAAGCAGGTACACCATTCATGCTGAGATGGATATACATATATATGACAGAATTTGGGCCACAGTCTCTTTAACCTCTGAACATGCCTGGAATAATGACTAGAAATCTTCATGACTCTATTTCTTTTTCCACTGGAAGAAGTGGATAGGAATCATACCTTTTCTTAGATCTGAGAGCAGCTGATATGTTATGTCCCAGGGGAAAAGCAGACATCTGTAAGACTGTCAGCAGCCAGATTGTTTGCTGCACAGCATTGACACTGGCTGTTCCGGTGTTCGTATCCCCTCAGGTGGGGCTGATGTAGATTTCCCTTTGTCTGGCAGCTGACTGAGAGGTCTAATCAATAGTACAGCTCTCACCTATCAAATGAGTGCAATCCTGGAAACTATTTTGATAAGGAACAAGCTCTGAAAACATCAAAGTCTTGTTTAGCTGTTGGGTTGACAGTACAGTGTTTTGCCACAAATCAGTCCAGTCTTCTTTGGGGTAGGATAAACCTTGAGGGTTTTACTAAGGCATAATTGAGTTACTATTTGATTTATAGTCCCAAAATCTGAAAACTCGAAAAGGAAGTGAAAAGGTGTCTTGAGCCTAATAATGTAAATAAGTTATGTCTTGAGCATAATAATGTAAAAAAGCTATCTCTGAATATTTTTCCCCTTGAGAAAAACATACGGCCTTGAATAATGATTTACCTATTGTTGTAATTTTGTTACCAGCAAAATCTCTTGAGTGATCAGTACCATTAAATGCTTCCTTGCAAAAAACCCCCTTGCCGCAACAAGGCTGATTTTTTGTGACTGCAATTATTTCTGCTTATGCCCTAAACTGTAACTATATTTTCAGTGTTGTTATCTAGGAAAGTCATGGTAGTATCCACCTACTTCACAGGCATGGAAAGTCTGTGTAGCTGTGCTACTAAGAATAATTTTCAGTCCTCTAATCCTTAATGATTATATCAAATGCCCTTGTTGCCTCCTCAGGGTAAACCTTACCAAATATTTATGGCACTACTGTAGCCAACAGGCCAAAAACTTGGTGCTGCCATTATGAGCATCTCTTCCTGCCATGTAAAAATCCTTATCATGTCTTCAGGTGATTCAATTTGAGCTATTCTTGTCTGGGTTCTGAGGTCTGAATCTGCTTCTAGATGGTGCTCTACTGAAGGGAAATGTACAGTAACTCTTATGTTATTGGTGTGAATGATTGTAAGGTAAAGTGAGTTTTTTTCCCAAATGAATGAAGCTGTTTATGTTTTATCTGTAGCAAGATTTTTTTTTTTTTGGAAGATGAGTGATTTTTCTAAAGATGTGACAAAGCTTAAAATAAATAAGTCTTTATCACACGTTCTTTTCTCAGAATAATATCTCAATGACTGCATGGGGAAAAAAAAATATGATGTGAATATCATTTGATGTATTGAAGAGCTGCTGGTTTAAAGCAGCATCTCTGGAGAAATCTTGTTATATGGCAAGTTTATGACTAGATTTTTATTCAGTGAGATTTTGAAATCTGAATGAATGAGCAGTATTGCATTTACCTGAAGGAAGGTACTTCAAGTTCATATCACTCGTGGCTCTGCTGGGGAGATATAACATGATGGTGTTACAACTGAAAGCAGGAAATTCACAAAATGACACCTGATCAGAAGTTATCAAATATAAATAACAGATCAGAACCTTCTTGTCTGTAAGGCCAGTAATATATATATGCCTTTTATTATTACGGAATAAATTCTTCTAACCATTGCTGCTGTTTGGGTATTATCTAATAGAGCAAACCTGACTAAATAAGTAATCAGATATAGCTCTTATTTGTTTTTCACTAATGGTAAATTATATGCAGTAATATCAACAACTTGATTTTTCTTTTGCCTTTATTTACATAATAGGTCTAGAATTACCATTTGAGAATTTCTTTAATATTTTATTTTCTCTAGTAAAAGTATCTGAGAAAGGTTTAAAATGTGTAGGCTTGAACACAGGTCAAAATTTGAATTTTTTTAATAGTTGTACTTTGCTTGTCTCAATTGAACATACACTTTATACGTAAGCTTAATAACTCTGGGGATAATCCGTATATTCCATGCTATGGAAATTAATTTGTAAAACCAGGAGAAGATTGAACATATTCTGTCAAGACCTAATAAATATCTTTATTTACATCAGCAGTGTGCAGGTTTTCTTCCTAAGGGCCAATTATGTTATTTGAAAAGGTCAAAGGGCCAGAAATCAATATTCAAACTGTTTTTCTAGGCTCAATTAGATTGAATAAGTTTTTGATGAATTTTCTCCCACAGGCTGCCTTAATGCCTGTCACTGTGAAAGCAGTGCTCTTGCAGAACCACTATCCCCAGGGGAAGTTTTTGAGGTCCTGCAGACAGAAAGCAAACTACCTTCTGTTCAAAGAATTAGTCAAAAGAACATCCTGAGAAACTGCCCTCAGGGACAAGAGAGCACACCAGAGCTGGTAGATCTTTCAGGATGCTTTCCACAGAGTGCAAGAGCTCTGGATCTCCAGGGGTAAGGAATCAGGAAAGGAGGGCAAGAGACAGACATGGCTCAGTCAAGACCTGCAGGCCAAACTAAAGGACAAGAGAGAAATGTGCAGGCAGTGGAATCAGGGACAGGCATCCTGTGAACAGTATAGGGACACAGCCTGGTTTTGTAGAAGGGGTCAGGAAGGCCAAGGCACAGATGGAGCTGAACTTGGCAAAGGATACAAAGAGTAACAAGGTCTTGTTGTCAGCCCAGTATACCAGCCCTGTACTGGGCTCTGTCAAAAGCTACATGGCCAGCAGGTTGAGGGAGGTGATTCTTCCCCTCTACTCTACTTTCATGAGACTCCACTAGCAGTGGTCCAGCTCTGGGGTCTCCAGCACAGGAAAGACATGGACTTATTGCAATGAGTCCAGCAGAGAGCAGCAGTAATTATCAGAGGGCTGGAAGATGTCTCCTTTGAAGAAGGGCTGAGAGAGTTGGGGTTGCTCAGCCAGGGGAGCAGAAGGTTCTGGGGTGACCTTATTGCAGCCTTTCAATACTTAAATGGGTCCCATAAGAAAGATTTAAACAAACTTTTTAGAAGGGCCTGCTGTGATAGGGCAAGGGGTAATGGTTTTAAGCTAATGGGGGCAGATTTAGACTGCATATAAGGAGGATTTTTTTTATGCTGAGGGTGATGAGACACTGGAATAGGTTGTCTGAAAGGGTGGTAGATGCTCTATGCCTGGAAACATTCAAGGTCAGATTGGACAGGGCTCTAAGCAACCTGATGAGATGACCCTGCTCACTGCTGAGGGATGGGGCTAGGTGACCTTAATAGGTCACTTCCAACTCAAAGCATTGCATTCTATAGTTCTACACTGGTTTTTTTTCCCCAGTACCTGAATTATTAATCAGAAGTTGGTGTAACTGGCAATGAATTAAATTAAGCAAAAAAATCCTCTAGTTAAGACTCTTTTGCCCATGACAGGTGTTCAGACTAAGTGCATATACCAGCTGTCCTATGGTCTGGAAGATTTACCTAAATCCGATTCAATAATCAAATGGCATTTGTGGCCTCTTGCTGATGATAATTGTGTACCAGAAGCAAAAATCAGCAGATGGAATATTTTCAGATGCGCAAATAATTTTTTATTTTGGGAAGGATTTCAATCTGAGCCACAGTAATGCTGTGTTGGTTTTATGCTTTTTGTAAAGGAAATATGAAGCAGATAATAAAAGCAACATAAAGCAACTTAAAAATTAGAAACTGACACAGCTGTAATTTGTAGCCTATGCAAATTGTATTCCCCTGAGACAATCTTGTCAGAATTAAACCAGACAACTACCAAAAATGTGATAAGCAAAGAGTAAGTAAAACAGCCATGTCCATTGAGGAATGTAAGTGGCATGGAGTACAATCACCTCTACACAGTGGATAAGCCTATCATTTTTGACAACCATTTTTGGTAACCAACTTTGTTGGTATTATCTTTTCTCCTGTGCAAAAATTTATACCAGATCAAATCAATGGTGATATGCATGTGTTTACATGCATTCTAGCCTGCCACCCTAATCCATATTTTCCAATAAGCTAATTTTTGCTTCCCAAATTTTTGATTAGGAAATTGGAAGATATTAAATCATCTTGAAAAATATTGTTTTACCTTTGTGCATGATGATCTAGGACAAAGTTCTTTGGAGAGGAGAAATGATGAAATGTATTTAACTTATTTAAGTCATTCTACCAAAGAGCAGTAAATGAGTTAATGTTATGAAATTCCCTCTGACCCCCTGGAAAATGATGCCACAGAGATACTATTTTTGACTCTTTCTATCTTCTCTGTTTCCCTTAGGACTATGACAGCACTTTATGCATATAAAAGACCCAGATTTTATGCTTTACTGACAGAAACCAGCAATGTCTTCTTGTCTATACCTCTGCTTCTACTATTGATGTATTGTTTTTCCATGCTGTGGAAGCTCATGCAGAATTCTCATGCCAGTTCAACAGACTTTGATAAACAAGAGTAAGGTTTTCTTTTAACATCCATCATAATCCATTAACAATTGAATCCTGAATGTTATCTGTATTTGTGTACCCATTGGACATGTAGGCATGGAATTCAGAGAACAGTTATGGCTATATGCAAAGTATATATGTAAGGGACTTTTCCATGTTTCACTTCAGGGGAATGGGAGTCAAGCTCTGATTTAATCACACCCAACCTTACTTAAATATAAATGGTAACCAGTGGTAAATGGGTGCAAGAGATCACTGAGGTTAAAGTACTTAACACAACCAAGATCTCTGAAAAAAAGATCAGAAATACAAAAGAAACTTACTTGTGTTCAATTGTAAATAAAATTACATATTAGAAGATGAATAGTAGCTGAGAATAGGAGCATAGTTCATAAAGTCCTTTGCATAAAAAATGGAAGAGGCTACAAGCCTGGCTCTAAGGCAGCTCCATTGTCAGGAAGAAGAATGTTTTATCCTGAGGTCTCAAACAATGTACTGAATAAAAAATAGTCTGGAGATCTTTAGTTAGCCTGCATAGTGAAGCATTCTGTTTCTGTTTGTTTCCTAACAGTCTGCATTCTGGTGCTTAATTTGTAAGAATAGATTTTGGAACTTTTGTTTTTTCCCCCCATGTTAAGTTACTACTCTCATCTCACCCTAAGTACTTCTGAAGGATGAATTTTATACTCCCTTGAAATTGAGTCCTGAAAGTTGGCAGCAGGAAGAAGAGCGCTTCTGTAATGCTGGACTTATTTGGAGATTCAGAGTCAAGGTCTCTGGGGTAATTATGTATGACATTTCAGATCTGAGACCAGTCTGCATTAGTAAGATCTCACTGCATCTGAGATCTGTCAGAATTCTTGTTTTGGTGGCTCTGTTCAAATTTAATCTCTAAAATCCCTCATTGATAATTAGGATTATGGGTGATTCCTGATTAAAGTTAGTAACAGTGGGGGATCAGATTGTTAAAACAATCGTGAAGTGTTATCATAACTGTTGATCAATCATAAGAAAGGTTTAGTAATCTAAGATAATTCAAAGTACTTAGAGAGAATAAGGAGGTCTACATTTGAAAATAAATGATGATAACTCAAGGAATTATTTCACAGAATCTTTCTTGAGGAATAAGTGATGTTTTATGTAAGAGTGTATATAGTTTTGTCTACTTGGTTTCCTTGAACTTTCACAGTCAGTTTTGGACGTGTATGACTTAAAAAACTCATGGGAGTTGTCAGATACATGAACTTAAATGTGAAATACAAAGTGTTATTTGACTGAACTTTTCACTTGTTAGGAATGAGGGTTGAAATAAATTTTTTGTAGAAGTTTATACAGAAGTTACATGTAAAACTCTTCATTGCTGGGATATGGTCCAGCATCTGCCATAAAGGAAGAAATTGAAGGCCTTAAAGAGCTCTCTAAAAAGTTTAGGTCAGGTGTGTTCAATCCCTTGGCTTTCCTGAAATTGAGTAACAAATACTGCAGCTGTGAAGGAAAAATTGGAAGAGTCCCTCATGACCAAAAATATTTTAATTTTATTCAGCTTACCTAGTTCCAAAAAAATAGTGTAGGTATGAATTCAGTGCTGTGCTTATCTGGCCTCCAAAAGACTCCTGTAAAATCAGGGGGAAAGTGTAGCCCCTACACTTTTCCCACTAAACTGAAAAGACAGTTGCAATGTAGCGTATGTATGAATCTCCCAGAATGTTTGTCTAAGGCCAGCCACAGACAGAGCACAGCTCTCTAGGTTTCTAAACCTGGGCCTTAATTCTGAGACCAGAATAAATATTTGTAATCCTCTCGATCTCTACTGGCTGGCTCTCAAAATGCGGGTATAAATTTTGATATGTGAGAACAGAGTTTAGTTAAAGTGGTTGAGTCTGGTGCTTTCCAGATAATTTCTGTTTAAAATATATTGCACTGATTTTTCCTGGGGTCTTTTTATTTGTGGTGGATTGCTGTACCTGTTTTTATGATTTACTGTTCCGTATGAAGTTTTTGAGCTGATTTTTCATCATCTATATGTAAATAAATTGCACTGGCAAAGTTGGGAATTGACCTCCCAAGGCTTACCTAGAAGTCATGACCAGATGTATCCTCAGGTGAATTGACTGAATTGTTAAGATTAATGATACCACACTCTCCAGGCAGGATAGGAAGTTCACACTTTAGGAAGTACAATGCCTCATATGTTTCATGGATTCATGTAGGTGTTCATCAAGCAAAGAGGGCATCAGTGAGCAAAAAGAGCTGTCTCTTGTCTGTATATAATGATGCATTTTGCTATGTGAATGATCAACAAAGGAATTGAATCTTGAAATATTTCCTCCATTTTTCTAAATGTTTCTTACTTTGGCATCAGGAAGTGCCTCATTTGTACCCTGTAGGCCAACGTGGCCTGACAAGGTGGTTTTGTGTCAATGGTGAGTGATTGCAGTGCTTACCATGTTATTCATGGTAACATTTTTATTAGAGTGGTGAGTTACAGAGCGTGAGCTGCAGGCTGGGATGTTTCACTGGCATGTACTAACTTAAATGAAGAAAAGAGCATTTACCAAACTACAAACCTTTGAGGAAAATTGAATCACACAAACAGATACTCTGAAGCAAACGTTCTACTCTATTTTATGGCAGTGATTTCAGGTGATGGTCTAATTTAGGTGTTCTTCAGAATTTGCTGTGTTTTATAGCAGATATGAGCAAGGGAGATCTGAATGAAATACTACGATGGGCTCAGTGATGAAAAGGGATGAACCCTTATGAGGGGCTTTGTCTCCCTGAAACTTCTGTCGTATATTGTGAAAATATATGTGATGTTAGAGAGCACAAACATGAAAACCATGGAAGAGAGAGGGTAAGTCTCCATGGATGGAAGCATTTTTTCTTGCAACCTGTTCTGCCACTTCACCACCACCAAATGACAAAAGACAAGAGAAAGTACTATGATGTTAAGCTTAAGTGTTACATCCTGATTCTTTGCTGCCAAGAGCACTTGAGCCTGTGTGCACAGATGGCACACAGACTTGAGACTTGAGACTCTCACTTTGTGATTTTTATGCCTTGGTGTATCTATACACTGACTCTGTCTATACTGGATGAAAATAGCTGCTGCATTTTTCAGGACAGCCTACAGAACTTGCATGGTGTGCCTTTAAATACAGTTAATTCAGTGTTCCTTTAAAAAGCAATGAACACAAGTAAAACTCCAGACTTGTCTTTGGATTTTAGTGAGTTGTATGCACTTTGAAAGAAATCTTCCATCTAGTTGCACAGGTCAAATTCACATACTCTGAGTTTGGTTTTTAAGACCCTCAGGTCTTACCCTGAGGATCTTTGTTGCTCATTTCCTGCCCCTTCTACACCCTAGAACTACTAGACCCAGTACCATTCTAGAGACTTGTGGTACACTGCACTGACTGGTTAGAATATATGCATCAAAATATTTCCCACTGTGACTGTGTAAATAGCTTTTAGAATGGAGCATGGCACTGAGCAGAATTTATGTACAGTCTAATTTACGTCTCATAACGTTGTTAAGCTTCATTCTTCTATGCCTCTGTGAATGCTCCTGATTCCCCTCTGCTTTCTTCACGTGTAGGTTCTCTGTGTAACGTTTGTGGAGATAAGTATCTGTGGCTGAGAAGTATATGGAGTTTGATGTAGAATATTCTGTATGTGCTTCAATATTTATAAAAAATATATCTTTTCTGGAGGGACTATATTCTGAAGGCATCAGGTGCCAGACTGACTTGCTCTTACTGCATATTCTTGCATTTTCCCAATACTGCTGCATAGATTCTTCTGATCAGCTCTGCAACACTCTTATGGGCACAAAGGAATAAGAATAAAGATGTTAATTTGTAAACTGGAGAAGGGCAAATGGCACTCTCATACTATTTCAGCCAAATATTTCCCATTATACTCTCCCATGATACTTGTGTTTTGATGCAATTATTTTATGTAGTGGAGTCAGCTTTAGGCAAGAAGCCATTTTCCTTCCATTGTACTTTCCACACACACAAAACTTTTAAAAGGGCGGAGGAGCTGTTAGGGAACTGGTTTTTGATTAAGTATTAGTCTCACATAGACTTCAGGCCTCATTAGGGTTTTTTTTCCCCATTGAAGTTGTTTTTATCTCATTTTGCCAGCCAACAAGTCAATCAATCAGGACCCATCCCTTTGAATACAGAACATCCGTGGAAGAAAATATTGATCTCTCCTTAGCTCTTTTTTATTACAAAGTTCTCTAATAGATGCTAAACAGAAACTAAAAGTGTTAAAAAGGCATTCTTTAAATTCTGTTTTTCAGTGCTGAAGAATAGAAACTTATACAGGTATTTGAAGTCATTATTCACTCTGGTCAAAGAGCGCAGTTGCCTTGCAATGATTACTTACCTGGTAGAAATATTTGTATTTCCTGCTGTGTTAATTGGTATTACTTGTACAGCCTGGAAGACAGGTAGCAGCTACCACAAAGCCACTTGTTAGCCAGTCAGATTATTATAGAGAGTGAAAGCCAGCCAAATCATTTTAATAGGATTTGTAGCTGTTCCAGAAAAGAAAAGATTTCAGAAACAAAAATAGACCACTTAGAATTCTGCTTGTTTTTCCTGCTGACACTGCTATCTGTTGTGCACAAATAACTGTACTAGAATGAGATTATGGTCAGGATTGCTAAATGTAGCTGCCGGATGATGAAGAAACACAGGACAAAATAAAAAAGACTTGATGTTTACTTGTTAGCATGGAAAGTGGCCTACTACTCTTATGTAAAAACAAGTCCCAAATCAAACCTAAAATTGGCTAGGACCATTTATTTGTATTGCTTACTGCATTTCCTGAGGACCACTCCTTGTTTGGGTGTTCTGCATGTGGGGGTTGTTACCTGTGGTTGTTATGCTTAAGCATCTCTTTCCATGCCAGTAGTTATACTTTCCCCTCTCTCCTGATTGCTGGATACCAAAGAATTCCATCATGGCAGAGTCCCAGTGGGCACTGCTGTCTCTGATAGTTCAAACATTTTGGAAATAAGATACCTATCGTCCATGGAGGAAAAGTGTTGGACCATGCACTATCTTAACCCATTGCAGCTGAAATTCTTGCTTTAACTTCCTCTCCAGCAACTGCCTTAGTTCAAAGATGGGTCGGAATAGGGTTGTGAATGCACCAGGACTGTACGAAGATGGCTTTTAAACAAGCTTTTAAACTTTTGTTCTTCTTTCCGCTATTGAGCTGAATGTAAGATGTTACATTGGTTAGAAACCAAGATCAGGCCTCTGGGGCTACAAATAGTTTCAAAAATTTTGAACATTTATTTTACTCACCTTTACACTACCAAGTGGTAATTTCTTTAAATGGACTGTTGGCTTGTTCTTTTAATCCCCATAAATGTGTTGATTTGCCATGATTAAATAACTTGATTCTTTAAACACATCTGGAGCTTTGGAACTTAAATTTCTTTCAGGAAAAAAATCAAATGTGCATTAAAGACCTAACAAAAACCATTAATATATATTATTCTGTAAATTCTTGGTGGAATGAGATATAAATAAATAATAACTAAATAAGATCTTCAACAATGCTTCTTAGCAGCTCCAGAGGCATTTAAATTAATTTTGTATTTAATTTGAGTTTCTTTCCAAATTTCAGGCCAGAGCAGCAGACATTTATATTTCTCAGCATTTCCAATGAAGTATCTGCTATACTGGAATAATATGAAAATTTAAGAGTAAATGAATAAGAGAACTAAGGAACAGACTGTTCTGAAGAAGATAAGACCTGGGTCTAGGATGTCAATCAAATATGAATGTGTTCTGTAGGTTAAGAAGATTGGGCAAAAGTCATTTCTGTTGTTAGTTTAATTTTTCATCTGTCCTCATAGTGAGAACTGTTTCCACAGTAGAAAACCAACCAGTGAAAAAGAAAGAAATACTGGACTTAATCAAAGACATTTTTAATTAGTTTCCTTTCTCTCTTTTGTACAGTGGAAAAGGCTGAAAGAAATCCTTCACTCTGAACTGTCATTCACATTCATCCATCACCATGTCAGAAAAAAGATCTTCTGAGCTAACAGATAAATTAATGGCAGCATGACCTAGACAAAGAAGGGGAATGTCCTTGTATGCAAGCAGTTTCATGTGATGAGAGCTGCTACACATGCACAGACACTTCCACCAAGCCATGCATGCGCCCATGTACATATATATATACACACATATACTAAATGTATTAAATGAAAATTGATTTTAATTTTAGAAAATGAATTTTGTTTACAGTAGAGCCATCTGGGAAAATGCTGGCAACATAAAGTGTCCTTAGCATTGACAGAAATCAATGACGTGGAGTCCTTCCATGCCATCAGCAAGCAGCCAACAAATTCAGTTTTTTGCAATCAGATTCACTAACTTAAATACGTAAAGTACTATTTCCTGCTTTCAGAGATGGTTTTATAATGTTTCCTTTTTCTTTTCCATCTTTCTTAATTATTTTAATGTGATCAGTATATTATATTAGTTGCTGCCTTTCAGCCAGAAAGATTAGAAAAGATCAATTGTCACTCCATTTGAACAGACACAATTTATCAGCAGCATTATTTTCCCCAAGTTTCTTAAAAATTATTTGGAAAGGTGCTAACCTCTCAATGAGAGAGAAAAGTAACTAGTTCAATTTTCAGGCTAAAATCTGATTGCAGTGAAATTTAAGGAACTGCCTGACTTAGGGGTGGCACAGCTTAATCTTCATTGTGGACCTAGCTGTAATAATATCTCCTACAGTTCGTTTTGACAGTGGTGAGACTCCCCCGTTTCCTTCCTCAGAAAACCAGTGATAAGATGAGCATGTTGAGCATAGTCTAATATTATACGTTATAATGAAATATGTGATAACACAACATTCTTGACTTGAGATTGGAACTTTTCAGCAATAAACATTATTTATGTTGTGCAACAAACACAAAATGCTTGGCCTGAGTTTTATGTGCTAATTGTGATTTATTCACCAGCTGTCATACTGTAGGTAGTGACTGTTGCCATTATAAAACCAGTAAATACTGGTTTAGAACACTTACAGAGAGTACAAAACCAGTAAGGCATACCAAGGGGCTACTGCCCTGGTTACCCATCCAAGCATTTTCTGTTTAAAATAGAAACACAAGACAGTATTTAGTCATATGGCTTAAAACCAAAACACAAGAGGGCTGGTAGTTTTCGGCCTTGTCTTTAAGAAACTTGATTTTTCAAACTACTTACAGTAAAACATGAAATTTATGGACTCCAGAGAAACATGGATCTAGCCCAGAGTTTTTGTTCTCAGTTCCCAAATATGTGCTAAAAGTAGAAATGAACACCTACAGTACAGTTTCTTGGTGTTAATATCTTTGCAAGTGTGGCACTTTTGCTGCATTGTGACAAGATGTGTAATTTTAGAGCAGTTAACAGAAAAAGAGCACAAGATGTTTACAGGAAATATCTGTTATTTTCAATTAATTTATTTGCAAATGTGCTATTCAAAGGCTGTTTGCTTTTCTCATTATACTCTTTCCCTACTTTAGATTTTATGCTCTCTGACATAGATTTTATCTTGGTACTTTCCAAGGCAGTATGTACACAAGTATCACCACCACTTCTAGTAATAGTTCATTGATCACCTACTGAGACTTTTCTTATTTCTGTGATTCATGCTGTAGAGTTGTGACACAATTAGTAGTTAGGTTTGAATTATTCTGAACGTTGGTTCTGTTAGGATACAGGATTTAAGTTCTTGGATGTCTGTGCAGTACTTTGTTTCTCATGGAGAAACAGGAATGGCAAACATTTCTTTGCTCAAGTTTAAGGGAGCTTGTTCCAGTGCCTAACCACCCTCTGGGCAAAAAACCTTTTCCTTATATCCAACCTAAACCTCTCCTAACTCAGCTTCATGATGTTTCATTGAATCCTGTCACGAAACTGGATTTTCTGGTCATGAGAGAGGTGAGATCAGTGTCTGCCCCTCTGCTTCCCGTCTCAAGGGAGCTGTAACTGCAAGGAGGTCTCTCCTCCAGGCTGAATGGATCAAGTGACCTCTGCAACTCATATGGCTTCTCCTCCAGGCCCTTCGCCATCCTTGTTACCCTCCTTTGGACACTCCCTAATAATTTAATGTCTTTCTTCTATCGTGGCACCCAAAGCTGCCCCCAGCACTTGAGGTGAGGCTGCCCCAGTGCAGAGCAGAGCAGGACAATCCCCTCCCTTTCCTGGCTGGCAATGCTGTGCCTGATGCCCCCAGGACACCCCAGGTTGGCCCTCCAGGCTTCCAGGGCACTGCTAACTCGTGGTCAACTTGTCATCGACCAGGAACCCCAGGTCCCTTTCCATGGCACTGCTCTTCAGCATCTCATGCATCCAGGGTTGCCCCATCCCAGCAGCAGAATCTGGCACTTTCCCTTTTGGTGATTGCCTGCCTGTCTTTCTAATTTGTTGAGATCTCTCTGTAGGGCCTTCCATCCTTCAAGGAAGTCAACAGCTCCTCCCAATTTACTATTTTCAGCAAACTGTGAAATCAGTGACATCAAAACTGTTGTACAAATTACCTTGTTCACATTTAATTTTAAAAATACAAATTATAGCAGGAGCTGCAGATACCAACATGTAAATTAATTCCTCTAACAGTGATTTCAACCAAGTAAAGAAAATATAGTCAGAACTGTGCTTGATGAATTTGCATAACTGCACACATGAAAGACATAAGTGGCAATAACCATTATTAAATTGCTTTGTAATATGATTTTTAAAAATTTCAAATGGTAGATTCTACAATTACTAATTGAAGGAAATTAACTAGGCATGACTATGGCAAACAAGAAAAACCCATTTTTAAACTGGTCTTAAAAGTGAAATAATGATTTTTCTTGTCAAGCTTTGCTGGCTTTTCTCTTGTCAACCTTTCCATGTTGCTCCTGGAGGCAATTCTCATATTTCATATTGATCTCCAGAAAAGCTGCATATACTTCAGTAAAAAAATCTGCTCAGTCCCAGAGTTCAGAATATAAGATAGGATTGCAAATGAAGATTGCTTTGTGTTGATTTTACAGCATACTTCCTACTAGCAAATTGAATAAAACCATGGGATGCTCTTGAATAAACTGAGCAGGAATGATTTGCAACATGTGATAGTCCTGTTGATTTGAAAATATATTTTTTCATCATGCTTCCTTAATTTTAAATTGGGAAGACTCAGAAAAACTAAAGACGGGAGTAGAGAAAGGAGCCATGCAAGGTGTCACCATGCCCAAATCACTTTACAGATGCTTGACAGAATAGATTGAAATCCTTAGAGTTGATCCTATGTAATTTTCCCGAGTTTGTGTATTACAGTTATCTAATTGAAGGTAAATACTGAGACTGCAGAGGGGTTGTTACTATCCTGGTTGTGAAAGCCCATTCATATATCTGCACATGTTCAGATAGGTCAGAAACCATAGCAATTGCATTATGTGCTGAGAGGCAGTCTGGGTAGACACTTAAAAGGAAGCTGTTGCTGAAAGCAAGGAAAGGGCTCAAAAGAAACAAGAAGAAACCTGTAAAGAAAAATGTCAGAAAGAAGCCTTAAGGGAAAGCTGGTAAACAAGACATTGTGAGAAGTGATCTAATTTATATCTGAGATTTGTATGAAAGAGTTTTCACAGTTGTATTAAATTTCTGCATGATATTTAGGCAGAGGGAAGATTCATTACTCCATATGGCATCACCCGGGGAGCTAGAAATACTTGTACAAACCACAAAGATAGTATTTGTCTTACTATTATGTATAGAGGAAAGCTCAGTGCCTGATTTCCAGTGCATACGTATGGTTAGGAGAGATGAAGTTATATGAGTTGATTGTCTTTTAAAGTGAAATAATACATTTACATTTCTTTAAGAAGAGAAAAGAAAATCAAACAATACAGAATAGTTTATAAGCTATTAAACACTTAGTAGAGTGTAAGGTAAGAGAAAAGGTAGACAATTTGGCTTTTGCTTTATTAGAATGCAGATGTTCCTTTTGCCAGGTAATTAAATTAAGAATGTACTAAACCATAGTTTCAGCTTGAGAAAAAGAAATTGAGGGAGTAGGTTTCTGCATATACAAACCCCAGTCATAACTGTATCCAAGGGAATGGCCTTTGCCTTAGGACACTCAAAAATGTAAAGTTCATGTTTGCTAGAAATGTATTAGCTTTTCGAAAAGTATCCTGAAAAAAAAGCAAGGACAAAATAGTGCTTAGGAGATTATTGTATGAAAAACTGTAGAGGATGTCTGACAATATATCTTTTGGTAAAATACCTCAGAGATATGAGATGCTTACACTGTCTCAGAAAGCAAAACATTACTTCAGGAATGGTAAGATTATGTTCCCTGTCTGCCCAGGGATGAGTCAATGAAGTCAGAGCTGTTTCAGCAACAGCTAGAAGGTCAACTTCTATAAAGAGGAGGAAAATCAGCTTTCTTACTGCAGTTTACTGCCAGAATTTTAGCAACAAACTCCCTTTAGCACATCAAAACCAGCAACATTGGTACTGCTCTGTGGGAATTTCCTTGGCCTTGTATGTATATAAAACATATGAAATGTAGTCTTATTTTTAAATACGTTGCTAAGCAATAGAACAAACATATGTTAAGCTTTGTGTTACCAAGCTGAAAAACAATAAGGTCCAGTCTGCCTGAAACTCCACAGGTTAGTGGAGACTTTCAAGTACTTCTAAATCCACTATTCTTTCATTATTCAAAGGCTGATAGAGTATTTTATTATTTAAGAACATATATTTGGTGAAGTACCTGTCTGCTAGAAAGGCATTGTCAAATAATATATGTTTCTTCCCTCATTCATCATGCTTTTTCTGTTTCATAGTGGCATTTTCTTTGTACAGTTGCAAATCATGCAAGAGAGAAAGGAGAAAAATAATCAGTGCTGTCTTCTGAAAGAAGACTAATTTCTACCCTTTTAGAGAGAGAGGAAAAAAAAAATCATTCTTCTCTTTCAAAAACCAGCTGAACTTACCCAGAAGAAATATTTTGGTGGCTTATGTATGTGGGCAAGTACAAAGTCCTGCTGGTTTACAAAAAATAACACCTAGGAGTATTTTATTTCATTCTGTGTTTAGGAGCTTCTCCCCATTCCTCGCCCCCCATCCATGTTTTGTAATGTGGCTTGCCTGTTTTCCAGGATATTCACTTTAGCTTAGAGTCATCACTTGAAAATAATGGCTGTTCTTTTTCCATACATACATTTTGCTCAACAGAATGATTCTGAACTCCTGGCAGTGAGATCAAAGAGATCTTTCACAATGCATCTCTCTTGCTTAGCATGTAACAAGCTCACAGCAACTTCTGAAGGTTAACTATTAGGTCTCCCTAATACAAGTACAAACATGGAGAAAAGGTGACTGGGAGTGAGTTGGTTTTTTTTTTTTTTAATTATTTTTCTCTACTCTTAATTTCTACTATGAGAAGGAGCTGCTTACAAAATTGACAAAATTTGTTATTTGACCAGAAAGAGGGGATGGCTAAAAAAATAAGCTTGCATTGAGATCTCTCTTTCTTCCCCTCTTTTCCCCCTTTTACTTTGCTGGAGGAACACAAAATAATTTCTGTTTTGTTAAATCCAACCCTGAAGTAATTTGAGTTCTTGTACCTGTTTCTTGTCTGATCAGATAATGCTTGAAGTATTGTTCACTCTATTCAAATAAACTTTTGAGTTGCTTTTTTTTTTTTTGCCAGTCCTGTATTTAATTCTGGTTTTGTTTAAGAGCTGAAGGTGTAATTTTTACTGCACTCTATGAGGTTTTCCATTAAATATTCTTTCTGATCAAATATGAAATACCTCTGTTACCAGCTATATCAAATCTTATTACTGATCTTATTAAACTAATATATTTAGGAAGACCTGTGTTATATGGAATCTGAGTGCTGATGCTATGGAAAAGGACTCTATTAAAAACCTTTGAGCTTATGAAGTTGATAGAAGCTCAAGTAATATTCTAGTATGTCATTTAGCTATTAAATTCCATGAGTTCAGACTTTTTATTGTGCTGTAACTTGGAAAGCCTTTGCACCTGTATGAAGTGAATGCCAGACATTGTCATCATGAGGCTGTTTTTAACAATGCATTTCTTTATCTTATTTTGGATTGTAATATAGCCTAGTACAGCATAAACCTATGTAGATTTCCAAAGTTTTGTTCTTCTAAGCTACTAGCATTCACAAAGGATAGAATGCAAAACCACCTGTGTTTAGCAGAATTTGGTTCTGATAATGATAGTTATTTGCTGACAAGAAAATGTCCATTATCACTTCCTACTTGAAAATAATATGAAAAGTCTGAACTGCGTATGAGAGCTCATACAGTGAGCTCATACAGTAGTCATAAATGTTCAAGGAAGCCCAGAGTTCTCTTGATCCCCAGTTTTTGATTAGCTCCCAAAATGCTGCCCACTAGATCTTTATTTTGTCTACACTGGCTCTGTACTGTTGAATTTTTAATGATTTTTATTGGTTGAATTCTGATCCAGGGTATGCAAGCAGTTAAAAAAAACCTCTATTTCAAATAGGTTGAAAGTTTCATCATATGCAATGCCACAATTAATATGCAAAATTATGATCAAGATATAAAACTTCAATCTGTATTGATACCTACTCAAAAACTCTAGGATGAGTATCCTCAGTGAATGGAAAAAAAATCACAATTTAAGATTTGCTGAGCAGGTGGAACTCAAAGGCCCACTGGAAGTCTAACTGTCTTCCTGAATTAAAACAGTCAGCCCTCTGATACCACACTAGGAGGAGGAGTTCTTTGGCTCTCTACTGAGCATGGGTACTGATTTTTTGCTGGATTAACTGGGGTCTGAAAAACTGGCTCAAGAATCCTAACAATAATTTAAGAGCTTTTTGGCTATGCTTAAGTTGCTTTGCTACTCTATTCCCTATTTATTTATTATGCCTAGGAAATTCTTCGCTATCATTACCTCTTTTTTTTATTTTATTGTTAGTCTTGGGCAAAGGATCTAACCTAATTACTGTTTGCACATGCTGACTCAAAGACTTTGATAAAATAAATTACTATGATGGAATTGGCCTAAAGCTCTTCTTCTTACTTGTATGCCAAATGATCTTACAAAAACAGAAGGTACAGCTACCTAAGCTATTTTTGTGATAACCCACTTATCCTATTACAAATCTAACTCCCCACACACTCTATTGCAACTTGAAGCAGGGCTTCAGTGAAAATCAGAGCATGGCCACTGACTTCAATTAATCTACATTGACTTAGATCTGCCAAATGCCAGGTAGAGCATTGACAACTCTTAGACATCTAATGCAAGTGATTCTCTGGTTCTGTTTTATATATATATATATATGTATATATATACAGAATTGATGTAAAGAATTTTGTAACTTGCTCATGAACATTCATTACTTCCATCCATTCTTTCTCCTTCCTAAACACCTAAGGAAATCAAAGATATCTGGTCTTGTAGAATCCTTATGATACTGTCCATCTATGACCTCTAGACCTCAAAGCTTTCACAGTAAAGCAAACAAAATGGATATGTTACCTTTAAATCCAACAGAAGCAGGAATTCTTTGTTTAAAAGCATTTAATCTTGGCAAAAGAGATTAGAAAAGGGAAGCAGCTGCAACTGAAATGTCTGTATTGATTCGTCAGGCATGCCCTAATAACAAGGAACAAAGTGTGCAGCTCAGCATGCCAGTGTTCAGAATTTTGTATTCTTCTAACACTGACATCTTTGGGAGGCTTGTATTTTAAACTTTCTGAGAGGGTGCACTAAACTTACCTAAAAATGCAGGAAATACTGTAGTTGAACAGCGAGTAGCTATGCATTCCAACCATGTTCTGATAACTCCACTGCTTTTCTTCAAAAGTATTTGATCTATGTGATTATTTTCAGCAACAATATACAGTCATGCTACATCATGCCTTTATTCTTCATTTTTCCTATGTGGTGGATGTAGTCTGAAGTGTATTGACATTCCTAGCAAGCAACTTCAGTCACAAAAAGAAGAGCAGGGGCAAAGAGAGGAATGACAAACCCTGGAATAATAATGTTTTTTCTCTTTTTTGATCTTTTAGAACAGTACATGCCACCTACAAATGGTGAATTTTTTTCCCTAATTATTTTGTATGATAGTGGATTGCAAGTTTAAAAATTTATAGAAACAGTAACAAATGGCTTTTGATAGGCAAGTTTGTCACCAATATAAGAACTGAAGAAAAATAATCAACTATCTTATAATAAGCAGAACTAGAGTAAAAACACAAAGGCTCAGAGCCAGAGAGGAAAGAGCTACCTAGATACTTTTTTTCTGAGACTGATCCAAATATTTCTATAGTATTAATTTGAACTAAGGCAAAGAAAGTAAAAATTTCCTATCTTGCCCATCAATTGTCAGAGGCCAAGACACCATCACTGTTATAGCACTGGATTCAATTTAAAGATACTAGGTCACAATAAATTGTAACTATAGTGATATTCTGTGGTTTAGAGGAAAAAATAAGAAAGCTATTTAATTTTTATATAGTTGCAACGCATAGGGATTTTCATCTTCCCTAAGAAACTTTGGTCTCCCCAAAAGTGTTTGGCAACACCTTACAACTGTGATGTCATTTTTATTTCAATTTTAGGTCATTTTATTTCAATTTGAGTTTACTTTAGATGCCTTTCCTTCATTGATAGAGTAGGTTGACAGAGGGTGTGAACAGAGAAATGTCTGAGTGTGAAATGAGTTCAAATATTGGCCAGAGGGTGTGCTGCTTGTCTCCTGTTTTATGGATAAACAGTCTCACCAGGTGAGTAATTTAGTTGCACTGTGGATCTTGGAGTGATAAGGCTGTTTACCTTCCTCATTCATTTTGATGTCTTTAATCCTGCATCACACAACTCCACAGATCACAGATTAATACCTTAAATCACTGCTGTGTAATACACTACTATGTTTCCTGACACCCAAACTAGCTTCATAAACTGACTTTGGGACAAACAAGGAGTGTCTGCATATATGATGGAGGTAGGAATGTAATACTTTTGAAAGGTGGCGAAATAAAGCACTTTGAAGTACTGTTTTTTGGAACAAGGTTAAGATCCCTGACTGCTCAAAATCATTTGGCAGATCCGCTATTTTTCCTAAAGATACTTTCATGGGACCAAAATGTGGCATTTTAATTTATTGATGTACCTTTTTTTAAATCTAAAAGTTAATCATAGATTAGGAGCAGGCACAATTAGAAGTAGCCTATATGTACTATTGTATTTGCTTATCAATCAAAAACTAATCTAGGTTTATCAAAATGAGTAGATGTTGAACCCAACACTGGAAGTTCTTTCAGCATTCCATGACAGTTATTCCAATGCCTTTGTTGTACAGAAGAATTGTTAGTAATGACTTGAAGTGAAGAACAAAATATAGAAGAGCCATTACTGCTACACACAAGGTTGAACATTGCAATGAGAAATTTATGTAAAACACTGCTCAGTTTCAGACTGTGCTCCTTTTGATCTTTGTGTCAGTAGAAGATAGGTATGTATTCGAGTGTTAGGTTTGTATTTTTCTATTTCCTTGAAGATGTTTTAAGATTCTTTAATATATGTTTTGTAAATGTGCCTGAGAAAACGATATAGAGGATATAATAGCAATCTGTTTTGTTCTAAGTTGCATTGCCTTTGAAGTTTTCCAATCTTTTGAATATTTGCATCTTGTTAATTGCAAAGCAAGTTAGACCAGCAGAGAGATTCTGCTGAGAAAATGAAGCATTTTGTTTATTTTAACTTCTGTGTGAAACAGAGTACTACAGCCTAATTTTGGTATATGGCTTTTTGAAAGAAAAGAAAAAGCAAAATTAGCTAATAAAACTAATTCTTCCAGAATTTCTGGGTTTTTAAACAGTGTATCACCCATCAAGTCAGGACAATCCATAATAGTCTTTAACACAGGTATTCTGTATAGAATATGACTGATTATTTGTGATACATTATAGTAACAGTTGTTAGTGTTATGGTAGAGAAGTACATAGACTCCCAGCCACAGGCTCTTGGTGAAAAGAATTCACCAGATGCAAAAGGCTACAAAAAGCAAAATCCTGATTTTTTTCCAAATTCAGGATTGTTTATATTATGATTAATTTCTAATTGGTATTAGTCTAAACTTCAAGTCTAACTTGTATTTTTCAATGTCTATTAGAAAATATCAGCATTCAATAATCTGTAATTTAAAGAGGAACAGTGTATAGCCTGCATTAAGTGCCATATGTCCACAGTGGATGCTCTGAGTTGCTTGCATGATATCATATATAAAGTTTAGAAAGAGGGGGAACATCACTGCTGGTTCAAATAGATTCAGCTGAGTTAGGAATTTATTTCAAGTCTACAGGGTTTTCTGGGGGATGTTTCTGATCCATGTAATATGGACATCTATAGCTCAAACACCTAACTGAACTACAAGTACTAATTTAATCTACTCCTTACTGTCCCCTAATAAAAGTAAAATCAATCAAATTTTACATACCTAAACATTAGAAATTTGATCAATGTTAGTCACATATACTTCCTCTTTTGCTGTTGGAGAAACCTGCAGAGGTCTATCCACCTAAAGACGGTCTAAATTGTCATTTGGAGTTGGTTGTAGAAGCATCAAAAGAGAGATCAATGTTTCTCTGAAGTAGGCTGGGCTCCTTAATGGCTGTTTGTCTAAACAGATGATCTAGTCAGAGTGTGCTGTCTCCTCCTTTTCTTCCCCTTCAAAGATATGCTTTCTGTGGAAACAGCACAACACAGATCTCCTGATAGGGAGCTGGGGCACAGACAGGAGGTGCACACACCAGGAGGTGTATGTTAGGTATTGCCAGTCTCCCTTGTCTCTAACACTGTGCTTTGGACTAGATGCCTGATCTTAAAACCCTTAAAGCTTTGTAAGAATATCTTTTCAAATAGCAATCTCTTGGCATCTTTTCCTTTAAGCTGTAGCTGGAATCTGGAGTTAGGTTGTACATTTTTCTCTCATTACCTTCCTATTTGAAGATCTGAGGCTGGCATTTAGATCTCAATATAAACAAAGCTGATTCAGAACTTGTTAGAATCAGCTCCACCTTTGGGATCCTGAAACTGGAAAGCTTGATCTCTGATTCATCTACCTGATACATTTTATAATCAACTCCTCCACTTGCTTATGATCCTTTTTTCTTCAGATTACGCAATGTAAATGTTATGATGTTTATCTCTTGTGTACTTAGCTTTTAAATATTTAGGTGTCTGGTGGGTTGATTACGAATGTTCAAAAATCCCAAAAAATCTAGTTCTCAATTAGCCATTTACCTCCTTCAGAAACAGCGGCTATGAAAGTCCTCCCAAGCTAAGGGTTATAAATTGGAATTGTAGAACTAATAGATCACACCTTTTCCTGACCTGATTTTTCTGTTTATTCTATCTGCCAGTACTCTTCTTTCATGTCCTGGATTTAAGTATAATTATTTCAGTTTTAAAATTTCATTAATGAAAGGATATACCTTTCATTTTATCCCCTGGACTCTGAAGCATAACCATTCCACCATTTTCTTCTCCAGCCAAAGAGATCTCTTTTTAACTTTCTCCCTGCACAGTTCAAAGCATTTTTTGTTTCCTGTTTACTGCTTCCTATATTTCTTCCTAGTTTACACCATAATTGCCACCCTTTTCATGCTTCATTACACTAGATTTCCTTTCTGTTTCCATGCTACCCGTAACAATTTCCTGAAATGTTCTAACTCCTGGTGTCCAGGCACCATTCACTGAGGGTATATAGGCCTACAGGTTTACTTGTTTTAGCCATCAAAAATCATAGAGTATCTTGAGTTTGGAAGGACCCATAAGGATCATCAAGTCATAAATGGTTGTGTCTAGATGGCAAAAGCAAAGCTTTGATATTGAAAGAGTAAATCAGAAATTAATATGAACCCTTAAATATGAATATTACAGTTGACAACAATATCTCTATGGGTTTTATATATATATATATATATATACACATATGTATGTATGTATATATATAATCTAAAAATGAGTTAGTGGTGAAAGTAGATACTTCATATGGTTTAACATATGTTAATTCAATGAATTTTTGCCTTGAAAGAAGAAAGTATGACTTGTACTATGTTTTGTTTGCATTCTCTGTCGTAAATGGTGAGGAATTTTTTCCTCCTTTTGTATATCCTCATAATTTAAGTTCAATGGTGGAATGTATTTGGGCATTAAGAGAGTTTCCCTTGCACAATCAGGTGAAATTAGAAATAAACCCCTAATATTTTAATAACTCTACATATGGATTACTGTATATTTTTTTGTTTTTCTTTTCTTAATTCTATGTGTGGAAAACCTTATGAATACAATAACTTTTTGCAGGTAACAGAAAATTATCCATGTTTGTCACTGGAGCCGGTCTAAACCTGCCTATTAAGGACAACTCAGAAATTATGATTATGCCTGGCATCTTGTGGGTTTAAGAGTAAATTCCCTAAATCAGCTTTTCCTTCTTACTGTGTCATGCATATCTATGTGAAAGCAAAGGAAGTTGATGCATTTTCAGAAAATGAGAACGGTTACTTTGAAACAATCAGCTTCTAAAATCAATAGCTGTTTCATTGCTTTTATTTAGACACCCATAAAAAGAAAGAAGGATAAAGAAGGATTCTCACACAAATATGGTCTGAGTTCACCCCTCTCTCCCAAAAGAAATTAAAAAATCAGTTTCAGAGCAGCTTTGAAAAGAAAATTTCCCTTGATTCTCTTTCACTAGACTGTAAGATTAAGAATTTGTTTACATTAAAAAGTGACATAAAATGACACAAAGTCCTGCTCTTTAGCATTTGCTATTATTCAACACAGTAGGAGATAGCAACACACAGCACCTAGAGATATATTAAGACATTTTCATTTATCAGTTATGTAGGAAGTCTTCTCAAATGTGGGTGTCAATGAGACCAGAGCTACAGCAAAAGCAAAATAACGCCAAGGAGGTGAATTTTTATTCTGGGTATACACAAAATGTTATTCAGAATCCCAAACCATCTTATATGCTGAATTTCTGTAGGAAGAATTCAAAGTATGTGTGAGAGTGGTGCAAGTGTAAGGGTCTATGTTTATATATAAATACCATCTGTCTCACTCTCTCCCCAACCATCCATCCATCCATCCACATGAACACTTGCATGTGTGTATTTCCAAATATGTTGATGGCCAAGCATTGGACTTTAGTGTGCATTTGTGTGAAATCAGTCACCATATGAATTTATATAGTACAAAGAATTTCTGCATATGGAAGAGCCAAGGCCTATTTTCTAAAGGGACATTTCTGTAGTGATGAACAGTTGTTAATATATCCTGGGGTCACAAAACACCTACTCTTTTCACTCCAGAAATCAGTCTTGCTTTTAGGTAGACAGCTGATCTACTTTGCACTTTATCTACTCCATACTGCCTTCAGCAGCTCTCCTACCTACACCCTGTGGAACAGAGGGTTTGGTGGAATGGGGAAGTCATGCTGAGCTAGTGGCCAGCTGTTTGAGGCATCTTCTGCTGAATGTAGCTGACATCCTCAATAATAAGATCGTAGGAGCATGGGCTCATTAAAAGTCATAAAAAATCATCAGCAGGTATGAAATAGTTAAAAAGGGAGACTTCAATTTTCAAATGCAGTTATTTTGAGACTCCAGTAAATGAAAAAAACCTAAACATGCAAGGAATTTCAGAGGGATGATGACAACCTTTGTTTTTACTGTGGTCATATTACATATTTGATTGTGTGTTATGTGATTATATTATGAAACATTGTATGTTAAAATGTCTGTTATTCTCCTGAAAGCATACAAAAAACAAAAAGGGAAGTTCTCTCTTTTTGCTGGAGAGAGCAGTAAAAACTGAATGCATGGAAGAATGTGGGAGAACCTTGCTCAGCTTTGAAAAGAAATAGTTTAAAAGTTAGTGCTAATGTGTTAACTCATAGTATAAACAGCTGTATGAAATAGAGTGCTCACTGAAGTACTCTGATAAAAATCTCAAGTATCAGTTACTCCAACAGGGAACTAGGGTCCTGCCAGCATTTCCTTATATTTTCTTATAGCATAGCAAGTGCTAAGCCTTCTTTCTGCTTCAAAAGTGTTACTTTATATTCCTGTGACTGGAAAAAAGACAAAATTTCTTTCAGCTGACTTGCTTCATGTGACTATAGCTATTTCTGGGGATATTTTAAACCTAAATATAATACAAACTGATGCTTTGTTTCTCAAGTAAAAGGTTGTGGTCTGCATTTATTTCTCATACCAGTGGGAAACCCATACTTTTTCAGTGGATTATTATAAATGCACTCTAAACTGCTCTAATGCTTAATCCAAAGAGTACCTGGATATTTTCCATCATTATAAACAGCACAGATGCCCATATTTAGAGCAGGGCAGTTCCCACATTTAAAGCATTTTTGGCATTTTCTACTGCAAGAAGCTCTTTTATTCAATTAAAGCATAGACAGTCTTGAGGTTTAAAATGTGCTTGGCTGCTTTTCTATTTCAGAAAAAAAAAATAAGATTAACTTTGGTTTGCTAACAGGTTTTTGGCCAATTTTCTTTTAAAAAACTGATTTGTTGAGAAATTATGCTGTTTTGCTTTGAAGCAAGGAAATGAATTTCACTTTGCTTAGTTTGTCAGAATTTTCATTATACAGATCACAAAGTATGTTCTATTCTCTGAAAAATCAAGCTACACACACATTGCATTGGGAATCCCGAATTATCCTAAGTACTAGCGCTTTTGTACATGGTTGCCAATAAGAATATTCCTTTTTGTTATTAATTTTATGGGTATAATATCCCTTTATCTTCCTTGTGATGTAATCCCATTGTAACAATGGAAAATCCTCACTGAAATTAGTAACTCTGACTTCATTAGAGTGTTTGAATTGTGGGCTATAAACCAATCTTCCAAAACCAAGTGTACACAAAATATTGGATGGCTGCCCAGATAAATACAGTTAACCAACACAATAAAATAAGGCAGACCCCTGAAATAGCTTATGGTCATGTAAATAAAGCATCTTTATTTTAATACAGACATATTTCTTTATTAACCAATTTACTAAAGTTTAAATGTCTAGTATTTCAAAAGAAATGTCTTGTATTAAAATTTGGGGTTATGTCTTATTTAATTTATACCTAATATATATTTTAATAAATATGACAGAATTATGTTTGCATAATAAATAGAATTTCGTCTTTTATTATTCCCATAGTAAATGCTATTGCATGTATAAAGTGTACTTATGTGTCTCAGAGCCACTTGAATATATCTAGAGTTTTACCTAAACAAGCTTAGAAATTTTCTTTCAATTTTGTGAGTTAAAAAAAAAAGTAGTAGCTATGCTAGAGTTTTAGATAATTTAGTCTGTCTGAGTGACTGAATGACTTCTGAAAGACATGCTTTCAAAGCTTGTGTTTCTGAATTTGGGAATAAAAAGGAACTCCTGTTATTCTGTTTTTAATGTCTGTAGGAAATAAGCAGTTGATTGGCCAAATTTTCGGTTCACCTAGCTCTGTAGACGTCTGTATTGGTATAGTAATTAGCCCAGCTTAGGATCCAGCCCTTCTGAATGGAGGGAAGGAGAGAAACACAGCTGGATCTAACCTTTTTAGCAAAAAATCCGAACCAGTATGTTCAAGTAAGGTATAGTGTCATGAGAAAGTAAGTGGGTTTGTTTTATGGCAGAATATTCTATATGGTTTAATCTAATTTATCTATATAAAATAATTTTCTTAAAGTCTATACAATTACCATTTAGCAAGGGATTATACTATTATTATTTCTAGCTTTTCCCATACATTTTGTTCTATCTTCTTTATTTTTCCCTTTTTTTCTGCTTAGAGCATCTTGTCTTTTGCTGTGCTCTGACCCTTTATCAAGCATTCACATGAAGTGGATTGTTCATGTTCTGTGTAGTCTGATTGAAGTCACTGAATTGAACGGAAAAGGTTCTGTTAGTTCAATAGGGCATTGCTTCAGTCAGTCAAGAGATTAAGGATGTGCAACTCATAGAGCCATAGAATGGTTTGGGTTGGAAGGGACTTAGTTCCCATTCCCCTGCCATTGCAAGGACACCTTCAAATAGACCAGTTTGGCCAGAAGAAGGACCCTTATAAACAGGCATATTGGGTGAGATATCTTTGGATTTGTATGCTGAGTAGGGGAAGCACATATCATTGTATTTGGCAGATACCACTTAGTGCTGTCTAGGTCTTGCTGACTGTGTGTGCTTGATATAGAAGAAATTAGAATCTTTGGTGCTAAGGGAGGCAAAAGAGAGAAAGGTTGGAGAAGGTACAGCTGGGGAAAAATAGAATGGAGAAATCCAAAACATGCAAAATATTTTGCTTTTGTGGAAGTATACTTGGTTCTCTTGAATGAACTTACAGGTGTATGTGGATGTGTATATATTTGGTTTGCCTCAATTGTTTTAAAGGCAGAATTGGAATGCAGACCTGGAATCTGAGTCCACTAATCTGCCTAGCATTCAATAGGCTGTCCAGATCCTTCAGGCAACAATGAAGATTTGATCCAGAGTTGCATTTGTCTGAAAGTAAAGGGCAAAAGGATCCTGATACAAAACCCCACCTGCACTAACTAGAATTGTGGTCTCTGAATTCCACTCCAAAGCTCAGGATTTGGTGTTCCCTTGTGTCTTCATTGAACAATTATTTTTATTTGGGTTCCTCTTTGATTACTTTTTTTTACTTTTGCAGAAACACAGTCAAATAAGAACATCAGTGTAACTGATATTACTTCTGATTTTATTTGACTTCTGCTAACTATTCTTCTTCACTAACTCCTGACCCTATCTCTCTTCACCAGAAAACACTGAAACAAAAAGACTTCAAAGCACTTGCAATCATATGATAATCTGCCTCTTGACATTTTTCTTACAAAATCAAAACGTAGAGTTATTTTTTCTTTAGACTGTTAAGTAACTGTTCTTGAACCTACTCCAGATATGAAGGGCTATTCTTAGGAATGTGTTCAATATTTACTTGAATAAGATCTTAACCTTGGCTCTTTTTAAAAATACTTTTTCATATCTCCATTCCAAAGAAAATAAGTCACTATCGTATACACAAAGGCTTGTTATATAAAACAATTTGGCCAGGTGAGCCAAATGATCTTTTGGAGAGAAAGGAGAGTCTGAAATATTTGTTTGATGTTTGTTTTCATATTGAAAAGGAAGGTCACAGAAAGCAGGGGCAAGGTCAGTTTCTGTTGTTTCTATAAATTTTTGAACTTGGTTTTCAGCACAAGGCAGAACTGGACAAAGGAACAAATGACCTAAATTCAGAGGAAAACAGATGTATGCACTGCCCAGGTCCTTCAGGTGCCCTTGTGACTGTATGCCTAACAGATGACTTGAGATCAGAAACCATCTAAACCTAAACATTTACTATTCAGTATTAGAAACATACTTTTGCTGAAAGAAACAGCACTGCTAAGTCTAATGTTCGGTGTTTCTCAACATTCTGTCTGAGTGTACTAATATATATGAGTGGACAAATTGGTCTTCTGAGCAGTATAAACATCCTGTAAGGCAAAATTTTTTGCATCCCAAAGAGAGACAGACAGTGCAAAGGATTTCTATGTAAAGAACTGTGAATTGTGAAGTAAAGGAATTCTATGTCACCTCTGAAAATAACAGCTAAATGAAAAAAATGTAATATGTTTTACTAAGTGCTTCACCTTTTCAATTGTAAGACCATGACAGAAGTGGACTTGCCATCCACCTGAATTCCAGTACAGTAAAATGATATTTGAACAAAGTTTCTGAGGTAATATAAAATCCCACACTGAGCAAATTGTTTTAGTGTCTAGAAACCCTCATCTAATATATGACAGTACATACTGTATAATCTCCATTATCCAAGTGCTGCTTTAATGAGGTGTAGATTGTAAGTGCAGAAAAAGCCAAGCTGGCTCTAGGCAGAGGCAGCTTAAGTTTAGGCAGCCTTATTAATTTAGACATAGTCTTTCATAGAAAGGACTATGTTTTTCCAGGACCAGAAATCCAAAAGCATCTTATATGGTATTGCACAACATAAAGCTGAATCTTAGCAAGTCTTATTAGGTTTAAGTTAGCAGCTTAAGCATTTCTGAATGATACTAGAAGGGCTAGAAATGCTGTGGAGGATGTGGGAACACCCCTGTGTCACTGCATCTGAAGACTGTTTGGATTTAGCATGGATTTATGTGTATGCTCTGTAGTTATCAGTACATTGCCTTTTGATATTCTGGGTGTCAGGACATTAGTTTGGGTATCCAGAACTAGACCCAGATTTATGGGGATGTACCTGAGCTAGGAATCCCACCTCAGACCAGGAAGTTGGAAGGATATGCTGATTCTTCTTTATAATAATTTTCTAAAACGTAGACATGAGAAGTGAATTACAAGATTATGAGAGGTGAAATCTGAATTTTTTTCTTGCTGTTCAACATAGAAAAAGACAAAATATAAGGTGCAAATCTATGCTATATCCCTTGGATACAGTAGATATTTACTGACATTGGCTTTAATGATTTACATGATCCAGAGATATATGTAGCTTTTTGGGTTCTGCTGTGCTAAAGTATAATCTTGATCCTAAACATCTGTTAATATGAATGATAACAAAATTTGCAAAAAGAACTTTGATTGTATCCCTCACCGTAAACCTGTGGAGCATACAGGATTCAGCAATAAGCACTTCTTATCAGTCCTTAGTATATGAACCTTAGCTCTCACTAAGGCCTGTGATTTCTGTCTGATGCAGAATCACCTGCTGATGCCTCTGGTAACCAATAACTCAGTGTGTTTTCCTCTAACATCCTGGCATTCATAGCTAAGTGAGGGACTGAAGGGTGGATTTTTAACAGTGAAATACTACATGAATAAAATCTGAATCAAAGCAAGCTTCATCTCTGTTTATTCACTACTGTATAATGGCTTGGTTAGGGGTATATCACTTGCCTTACTCAAAACCTGAGATTCGCTGGAGTAAAAAAGTGGTTGGCACTGTATTTTCTACGTTATTTTGTGGGGAAAAAAAAAGTTATGACATTAAAAAAAAAGAACAAGCAAGTACATCTACTAATTTACTGTTAGAAGTGTTGAAACTACATCAGAGTTAAAATGTTTTAACTAAGAAGGGAAAAGTAAGCAAGACTTTGAATAATTGCATAATATTGATTGTAAGTGTTTGCACTGTAAGTTCACCAGGTCATTAACACTCAGTAATGACTGCTGCACCCTGAGTTTATTGCAGATTTTTTTTTCCCCAGTTGTTTATCTCACATCTGGTTAGTTTGCCAGAGGCTAGTAAACAGATAAGCATAATTAGGGCTTCCACAAATGGAGTCTGCTAATAATAAGCACTAGGATGGGTCTGTAGAGAAGTACAGAATGTTCATATTCCTGCTTAGCTTTTCTCTGGGCTGTCTCTGCAGTCAGTTTTAAACAATACCATGGGTAGCTCAGTAGATCAATAAAGATACAGGAATATGGAAATGAGCATGCTGGGGTCATGCAATGGGCAGACCAATTCTTGTAAAGATCCATAACTGTTTTTATGTAGATTTCACAGATGTGTGCATAAGGACTTAAAAAACTCAATCTCTACTGCCAAATGCAAATGCTTAGCAGAGTCCTACACTTCATAAGTTAGGTGTCTTCCCACCTCCTGGAATCCCCAGTGAGACCCTCAGAACATGAATTGTAGTGACCATTGGGCTGAGCAAGAAAACAACAAATATGGATATTTCAAAGAAAAAATCATAGCGTAGGTAATCAACTACCAATAACTTACAGACCCAGAAAGGTCAATGACATTTTCTTCTTGCCTAAAATCAGAAGAAAATCTTTCCAAACAATATTAGAATTGATAACATAGAGAGCAGTCTTTTAATGAAAGATTTCAGGTGCACAGATTATACCTATGTGCATGTGCAGCATCGAATGTTCACAATTTTTATAAGTTTGACTAATTATTCTATCTAGCAGGTACATCCAATAGGAGACTGGTTGTCCTGGTAACCCACCCTTGGGCCTGCCCCTTGGAGTCCCTCCAAGGGTTCTTAGCCCTATATCTTGTTATGTCTCCCAGGTGCTGGTGCAAAACAGGATATCCTTGTTAGAAATTCTTTTCCTTGAAAATAAGACTAAACAGAATATGTGAGGAAGGGTGACTACTGTTCTAAAGTGAGAAAGTGCTAGAAACTATACAGCTCTACGGTAAAAATCTATAAAGCTACAAATGTATAAAAAAGCTAAAAATCTTTAGGCATTAGTGGTAACTACAGCATAAAGAACTGAGCAGCAAAAAAGTTGGTAGAGTTAAGCTACTGCAGAAGCTAGCTGCACATTTGCTCTGAGGTACTTTCAGGCATAAATGCACTGGATTTTGACCAGTAGTAAATTGCCTTGGATTGCTTTGCAGGGAAGAATAGGCCAATTTAAAGTTTGCATGAGTGTTTCCGTCTGGACATAATATTCCCTATTTTCTCAAGCCCTTTTTCAGAATTCTCACAGGGTAAGAGCATTTCTCCTGCAAGCATATGTTAAGACATTTTGGGTTCTTTCGTCACTAATCCATAAAAATATCCTCACGTTCCATCTGGAAAATAATTCTCATTCCATTTTCTATTTAAAGCTGAATTAGAAATCATTAGAGGAAGAGAATTTGGGTGGCTGCTGCTGCAAAAAACCCAAAAACCAAATCAATGATGGTGTAATTATTCATAAGTATAGTTCATTATTTGGCCAGCTGCATATACAAGACATCACTGCCATGAAAAGCTGTGAAAAAAATACTTGATTTTCCTCAACACTTGAAGCTCAAACTATTTTTGATAATTCAGTGAAATTTGCATCTATTCTGTCCTACGTTTATGATCTTACAAGGAAACTGTAGTTTTGTTGGCACTGTAAAATCATACCTACATACTGCATTGAAAAAGGGTCTATTTACTTTTCTTGGCTTCATGATAGAGAAGTAAATGTATTAATCGTTATGGGAAAAAATGCTGTTTATTTATAATTGCACCTGTTCTTGCATAATAGGAAATACAGTTTGAGCCATGCTTTCCTGGAATTGTTGTCTGACTGGTACAGTTGTTCCCGAAATCTGATACCCTTGTGTTGTCTTTCAAGAGATGTTTTATTTCTTCTACTTTATTTATTTAGTTTTTAAATGCCTGGCATGTTGCTCTTTACATTAGTATCCTAGCTATGTTTCCTGAGCTGCTTCTAAGGATGCCTTTCAGGCCTGGACAGTAGCATCCAGTGTCTTCAAATTAGCATTCCTTGATGAAGTTGACTTAACAGTCAAATGCATGTGATTGTGGGCCAAGCTGGAGGTAAAGAAAACAGTGTTCTGCAAATTATAAGAGATGTCTGAGATTTTTTTTTTTTGTTGTTTGCCCTCCTTGGACTATTTCACTTACTTTAATTTTAAGGTTTGCAAATCAGCCATATAATTTCTACCATTTGCAAGAATTGTTCCTCTACTAACTTGCATTTTTTTTACCTCAGCCTGAAGGCTTCAATTTTAAAACCTTTCAGGAAATAGTAGAAAACTTCATGATTTATGTTTCACCAATCAAATAAAAGAAATTGCAATTCACTCTTAACCCCTTTCTAAGCTCAGATCCTTTAATGCATTTACCTCCAAATGGGGGAATTGCTCATGTCCAGGTAGACCCCAAAAAATCCCATTAAATTCCAGAGATTTAAATAAGCAAAGTGGTTTCTTCTGTACAAATGGTAGAAAAAACTGCTACTTTCAAACACTTTAACAGATCAAATAAACTTTTAAAGGCTCTAAAACATAGCTCAAATGCATCCAACAAGAAAAGAATTTGCAAAGTGTAATTTCTGACCTACGGAAAACTCCTAACACTTAGACTTCTTTTTCATTTTCACTCCAAATGACAGCAAAAGTTCATATTTTTAAAATTTCTTGTTGCAGGCTAATTTTGATCGGTAATTTTTGGTTATTTCAGCCTGAAAAATCTAGATAGATAGAAAAAATATTCTAGCTGGAGAACTGAGTATTTAAAAAAATAAAAATAAAATCTTCTTTTTTTATGCATTTTTTCTTTATGGATTTTTAATTTTTCTTCCCTCTCAGCTTCTGTAGGAGGCTATGAGTTCACATTGTTAAGCAGAAAATTATGAACAAATACAACAAAACCTAACAAAAATGTGAGAAAGAGAAGAACTGAATACAATGAATGTTAAAAAGGAAAAATAGATTTTCAAATGTTTTTGCTTGAAAGGATCAAAGCTGAAATTTAGCAATCAGGTGAAATAGCATTGTAGAGGACTGAGACTGACACCTTTCTAGGCTAATTAAATTAGTCTGCAACTGAACAGAACATTTTTGTCATATCTGGTAATATTAGGGGGAGAACGGCTATGAGGAAACAGCTTTGGTTGCTGATCCAAAGTAAATCACTTTCAAGCACTAGGTCTAAGAATTTTTGACCTTAGCCTTAGGAAGGGAGAGGGGTGCTCAGGAGAAATGTTATCTGTGCTGCAGAGGTTATGAAATGGTCTACTAGAGAGCAGTGACCTATTAGCATGGTTCTGCAAAGAAGAGGCATTGATCAGATAAGAGCTGGGCAAACATTTTTGAAAGCTCAGAACAGAAGCAGACTGTACAGTGCTATAGGCAGACACTTGAGTATTACAGGGCTTTTGATAAATAATTTGAAATCCTGGCTCAAATGTTCATCATAGTATCTGCAGAGGCCATGGGAGTGGGTTTTATATTTACATGGGGCTTCACTCTGTGTTTGTTGATGGAAAGTTTTGATGTCCTTCACTTGCATAACTAGTATGACACCTACCATTCTTTTAAAATACACATGAAGTCAAATTTTAATAAATAAGGCATAGAAGTATTGGTGAACAGATAGATCCATGCCCTTTTGCAAAGCTAGCTTTAGACAGCTTTGCTAAGGTCATGGAAAAGCATCTGGCATACCAATTTCAGTGATTTAAACAAAGTTTCCACCTGGTTGAAATGATCTCCCTGTCACATGAACTATCTTCTATCTGCTTCTCAGTGGCTTTCACATGCTTTTAAGAGAACAGACTTCTTTTCCATTGCTGCAATTTATCCCAGAGTTTATTCCTTGTCATTGATTAGCTGAGGAGATCAGAAACCAGTTAACTTACCATGTAGAGTGTTATTAGTCCAGTATGACCTCACATGAAGATGAATTATTTGTAACAAAAAGCTTTCATTTTTAAAAACCAGATATGATGAGACTATTTTTGTTATCTCTCAACATCAACCAGTGCATTTATGTACACTGTGTGTCTTTCCCAGATCCTCAATGAAAGTAAGTTTGGCTTAGGAATTTAAAATTAATGTTACCTTCTCTTCACAGCTTTCATTTTATTTAAGCACATTCTGCCATTTGGCAGATTTAAGGCACAATAATATGTTCTAAGCTGTCATTTCTTATACTAACACCTACATAAACCTATGTAATAGGTACATAAACCTGTATGGAAATCCACAGCAGGTTGGAAAATGTTTTGTGGAAAGAAATTCAGGTGACATGACAGTCTTTCTTGACAGTCTGGGTTGATTACAAGGTTTTTCATTAAATGAATTTAAAAAATAGAAATTATTCTAAAAACGTTTGGATTAAAAATTGCATTGTACTATTACTTCCCAAATAATTTATTTGTGAAATTGTGTAATTAATAGATTTTTTGAAAAGAAAACCCCTTAATTTTTGAAGTATGTTCAGATTAGGTTGAAGCTAGATTTGCATATGTACTGGATTTAAGTCCTGTGGGAAATGTGGCTAAAATTATATCATTCTGGGAGAAACCTTTTTGTGAGTGAGGTTGCAAAAAAAGTAATAATTTTCTAACCAAGGTGCCATTACTTATGATGGAGTCATTGGACTGCATGCCAGTAGAGTTGAACTTTCTTGGCTTGCACGCTGGCCTGCTGGGTGAGTAAAAGGAAGCTCCTTGACTTCAGTCAATATGACCATTAGTGATTCTACCTCCTTTGAAACAGATTTTGGGTTCTCCTGGTGAAAAGTGTTATTGTCACTTATTTAATATTATACTAATATTATTCAAGATGGGTGTTTTCTCCTGAGTAAAAGCTGTTTGCTTTATGAAGATTTATACTATTCTTCTTCATGTGCTTTTCTGAAATTCTTTTCCTCTCACTAACATAGTCTAATATTTAGCTTTCTGCACATTTATAGCTTTAGGGAGAAACAGTAAATATTAAATAATTCTTTGAGCTCTATTAATTGTCTCTAAGAATATTCATGGTGTAGGTAATGATGAACACTGCAGCACCAATTTAGCTTGTAAACAGACATCTGTTAAACTGAGCAAAGTCCTTGCTTGACGGACTTGAGCACAGTGCACCCTTTTTTCCTATGGTTCAATGGAAAACAAGGTCTCTTGTGTCTGAGTTTTGTCTGCTCCTCCTGGTGCTCTCCCAAGCAGCGTCCAGTTCTGGAGAGAAACTATATTCCAGATATGATTCTTAATAATCAGCTTAGAAGTTGCTACCTTATGATGGCAAAGACAGACTTGTGCAATTTGGGTGTGGCAAGGTGGTAATGTACCCTGTTGGGAACAGGGGTTGGTTTTCTTTATCATGTTTTGCTATTTGTGTTGTAGTTTTATCATAAATCAAACTGCTTAGGGAAAACATTTTCATAATAATGATTGTTATAGTAATACCAGCAGGGACATGGGTATGTGTGGTTTGTGCTATGGTAAGACTTTTCCAAGCATAGAATCTAGTATCACTTTAAGTGGAGCCTATTATATTTCAGATTTTTATATATTACTCAGATGAAGCCAGCTTTTCTTTCTCTAAGGGCCACACATTGGCATTTTTCAAAAGCTAGGTTCAGAAAATATATATCACATATCTCAGAAAACAGCGACTTTGATATTAATGTACCAGGCAGTGATGGCCACAGCTACTCACGGACAATGTCATTGTTAGGACATTCCAGATGCATCCCAGATGCAAATTGGGCAGTGTGTGCAGCATTTTCTGGCCATGGCCCACAAGGTTTGTCTCAGCAAACTGTCTGGCTAGTGCACTTCCTTTTATTGCTGGTATTTGGACTGCTCAACTGATCCAAATCAACATCTAACACTGCTGTTTATATGGCATAAATGCATCATGTAACTGCATGGAAATGTTCGTGCCATAATTCAGAAAACTCAAATCCAACGTTGTTTGACTAACACAATCTGGCTAATCTGTATCTGACTCAAGTCAGCAATATCATGCTTATGATCCTGAGAGTTCACATGGATTTTTTTGTTTCTTGGGAGGAATTTAAAACACTAAATTGCTGTTATAGACAAAGGTAATTATTCTCTGCCTACTAGGAATAATGTTTTTAACAGTACAGCATGTTAAATGAAAAAGTAGTTAAAACTGTAGAGCTGTATGTAGGTTTGGGTTGGAAGGAACCAAAAAGATCTTGGCAGTGAGGTGTATATTGCTTAAATTATGAGGGTTTAAACTCTGCCAAACTTTGCTTGTCCTTCACTGTGCCATTGGGGCTGTATGAACAGCAGGGCAGATGGTCTCTGAAAAGATGTGAATGAGGACTGTTATCTGAACTTCATGCACAAGGGGAAATTCGAGAATTTCGTAATCTGCTGCTAGGGAAGCCATAATCCTATCTAGAGAACATCTCTAAAAAATGTGCTTTTAGATAAAGGATATATTGCCTTTAAGTATCTGGGATTTTTGCAACATGAACCTTAGCCATTTGTCTGTGATCTCTTGAGAACTATCTCCTGCTGGTCTGGTGAACAGTGGGTCAGCAGTAGCACCCAGGAAAGGCTGGAGCTACTGGATTCTCAGTAAATTCAATATACCAGGACACATTAAACTGTACACTGAGCTTTTCCCTTCAGGCTCAGTCAATGGCTCTCACTTTGTGGGGGAAGCTGACAATTAGTTAAGACACTTGTCCTGGGATTTGACCCTTTTGTTACCATGAAGATATGTTGAAATCTCTACAGAATGATTCAAGTCCTCAAATTATACCTGGACAAAATCTTGGCTGGGGAAAGGTTAAAATGTCAGAGAAACAGAAATCCAAACACATTTTGACCCCATCCACTTTCCAGACTGAATCTGGCATCTCTCATCACAACATAAACTAAATATTGTTAAAATGTTGGTCTACTTTAAATGTAACCAGAGGGAAAATGATTATTAGAATGATGGCTCAGATCAGGAAAAATGTTGATGAATTTGTTTTTTTTCTAATGTAAGCACAAGCTGTACCTCAGAAATGTTTGCTTGAATTTTTGAAAACAGCAAAGGATTTGCTATTACCTTAGGCAGGGAATTTCCTTTTGGATTACATAATACTTAGGAGTGCCTAAATGAATAATACCCCAAATAACTATTGCAGCAATTTCTGCATCTTTGAAGTAGCATGACTTAGCTTCATGTTGGATGCAGACTATTAAACTGCAGACTCTTAAACTAAGGAATTGCTGATGGTAGAAATACATCTAATGAGTGATTTGATTTCTACAAATTGCATCATATTTTTCTGAACAAGACACAAAAGCCACACAAGAACTTTTATATCAGGATTTCACATGAAGGTCTTCCTTGCAGACTGGGAACAGTTTATTGCAGTCAGAGAGTTTTATTTCCTTGTGGTTTTGTTTTGGTTTGGTTTGGTTTTTTATTTTTTTTTTCACTTTTGACCACACAGTGCATTTCTTCTTTCCCTAACCAGTCTTTAATGTGATACTGTAGCTAGCAAAGTACAGAGCTCCTCTTTCACACAGAATAGGTGCTGAAAATTCAAATTATCTTGTTAGAAATGTGCCTTTAAAGATACTGTCAAATAGTTCTAGGATTGAGAAGAAATTATACCCAAAGAGAAATTCAAATAAGAATACTTCACTTTGTCCTGAATTTGTGTAAAATGTTTTATATTCCAAAATAGATGGGCCCAGATCTCTGGATAATGGTACCCCTGCTATAACAGTGCTGTCAGATTCTCATTGAGAGCCATAATTTCAGGCTTAGGGAGATCAGAAGGATTTGAACATCACACAGGAAAAAAACCCAGAGGAGTCATAATGCTGCCATTGAACATTGTACCAAAATATACCTTCAATTCTTGCATAACCTGAATTTCTGTGGTTTCTCTGCCAGTTTAAATTTTCATCTATGGATTTTAAAATCTCCCTTGTAATTTGGAAAGAAATGAGAAAATTTGTTGCATGATCAGTTTTGTCCTGCTGATTTTATTCTCACAATCAACAAGAAGAAGCAGTAAAAGACAGCATTGTAGGTATAAAAGGTAATGATGCTCTATTTTAACAGCAAAGGTTTCAGCTGGGTCCAGTAACAGGAATGATATCATAAGGCAGTATCTGTTGCAGAATCTGGTTTCAGCAACCCATCACATGCAAAGAGTGCTTATATTAGCATTCAAGGCAATGTCTAAGTTATTTGCTTTCTAGTCATTATCAAACAGTTAATTTTTCTAACATCTAAAAATTACTTCTAACATCCCAGGAAAGGATCATTTTAGAGGAGTTTGAGACTTCAATAATTTGAATTCTATGGGATGTGTTTCTCTTTTTTTGGGGCTTTTGCATGTACAGATTGCATGCAAGACTTGAGATAATTCTGGAGGAAGAAAATAGGCAGCTGAAATTGTCATCACTGAGAGCCAAAATGGAAAAAGTGGGGTTTTAGAATCACATCCCTGAAATAGTTAAAGAGGACTAAATCTTGAAAGAGCATGTGTTTGTAGATCAAGATAAGTAAGGGAGGAGAGCCAATGAAGAATTAATTTGCATTAACCTAAATTAGAAGACTTTGGAGATAAATTTTAAAGGACTCTACAAAAAAAACCCTGAAATATCTAAGATTTTTATCTTAGGTATGTTATTAAACTGTAATATTATTATAATACCTGCATAAGAATTTTATCACACATGAAAAAAGTGCATTCATCTTTACACTCCGATAGATTTGCTAAAGAAAACAAATTCCAAAATAATATCAAGTATCCTAAAAAAATGAATAACCTCCTTGTTAGTCTTTAGTTGACAAAGAATGAGATTCTTGGAGAAAATGCATTATTTCTTAGCAGGCAGGCTCTGAAAAACAATCTTTCTTCCCTGTATGTCTAACTAGCTTTTTCATTGCAATGTGATTTCCTTCTGCAAAGCAAAAGAGAAGGAAAAAGGTGCTGTTCTTCTTTAGGGGGTCTGAATGTTGAAGCTTTTATGGCAAACAAATTCACAGACTTTTCCATAGAACATTATTTGAATAAGATCTCTTTATCAATCACTTGAATTCAATCTCGCTCTGTGTTTTTTCTATATTCAGTGTAAGTGGCACTGTAAAATTTACCAGGAATTTCCAAGATCTTCTTTACTTTGGCTGTGACAAAAAAATAATATGTATAGACAATTCAGAACTCTCAAGAACTATGGAAATTACTTGCATTGTTGACAAAAATTATTTGAGAGCATTAGTATTTAGGAATTGGCCAGACATCAATCGTTTGCTCTTATGCAGCTCTGTCACTCCGGTGACTCAAAAATATCAGATAAAATTAATGTGCTGAGGAAGGTAGAGGGAGATCATACTGTTGAAAAGCCAGACAGAAGAGGAGGATTTGTTAGAGCATGCAAAAGCATCCACATTCCTGTCTGCTTGGCATGAGCTAAGGGCAGGAGAAGCCTGGTGGTACAGTGCAGTGTCAGAGAGCTGCCAGTCAGAGCTGTGGGTAGATAAAAAAGTGGAGGGGTAAGTGAGGTAAGGGAAACCATCTGGGATAGGAGGAGGGCAGTATGAGTGCTGTGATGAGCTTTGCCACCAGATGCTGGCTGGGAAATCTGATGTCAAACATGCAAGTTATGCCTGAGATGATTCAGGGAGAAGTGCACTTCTGATAATGACTGAATGGTGTCCTGGTCAATGCTCTAATCAGATGTCTGTAAGGGAAGACAGGATGAGAACTTTTGACATTTTCACATTTTATAGGTGATTACAGCTTATTTCAAAAGGTGAAAAAGAACACAGTAACTGAACATGGTGTAGCCTTTTCACTGTTGACTGGAGCAGATGGCAGAAGTGCTGTGCTGCAGAGATAGCAGGAAAAAAGAAAGAACTGGTAGCTCCTGTGAAACAGCAGACATGTTATGTTCCTTGCATCTGGTCCTATGCCCATCACATTGCATTGTGAATATTTTTGCCAAAAATCAACTCCACTTTGAATTTTTATTTAAATGTTGTGGTTCCAGTAATTGCCTGAAAAGCTGTCTCACATTAAAAAGTAAAATTTCTGGTTAAGTCCAGAGAAAAATTTTTTCTGAGAACAGCTCAGCAGCAATGAGGAAAAGAGTTGTTATTAGCAGCTGGTATTGAACTCCTGGCCTGAATAAAGCAGTGTGGAAAAAGAAGCTTCACTTGAGTTAATGTAGTCTCTAGGCTAGGATTCTCTTAGTTTTTGTTAGAAAATTTCATCGGTCTTAGATTTGCCTAGTTCAGGATGGAAGGAGTTCTTTAATAATTTCCTGCTTTTCTGTAATTTTTATAATTAAGCTACATTTCTGGTGAAAATGGAAGTAACAAAGGGACATGAGAAACCTACCCCTATTCCAAAGTTGGGAGTTAATCTCCTAGCTTCTCTAGCTCCTGTGGAAAGGAGTACCATGCAGTGATATATATAAAAAAATAATTTAATTTGTAAATTATATGACCTGTTCTCACCCTAAACAAGTAGCAGATGGTTCTAGTTCTAGAATCTCCTTAACAGTTTGTCTTATTTCATCAGGTTCCAGACACTTTTGTAGATTTAGGTGCCAGATAAACTTCCATATTTTTATGTGCTTACTCAAACTTATTGTTGAACATTATTCCTTTTCTTTTTTAACTGTACATTAATATCTATACTAAAAAATAAAAAGAAGTTCTGAAAATTTACTTGCTCTTTTCCCATCGTTCAAAGTGACAGTACAGTTATGATGTGACTCACAAGTTACCTGCTGAAAAATCATTTATATTCTCATCTGTGCATTACACCATTGGGAAAAAACAAGTGATGATCCTAAGTGGATCTGACACCAAATGTTCATGCTGCAGATAACAATTTTCAGCAGTTAGACTCCTATATCTCCATCTTTCCTTCTGCCTCTTGCTTACTAATGTCAACAACTATAACATTTTTAAGAGACCCTGGGAAGAGTGGCTCCATTTTGAGCAGTTAAGACTGTAAAAAAAAATGTGCCTGAAGAACAAATGTTTATAAAAAGTCTTGGAAGAGTTTGTGGATATGTCAGGGATCACTGCTGTTTGTTATCATGTTCAAATGGTAATATTTACATCACTTAACCTTTATGAAACCCTTTAAAGTAAGGTTGAATACTGCTTTAATATAAGTAATATTCACAAGGTACATGTGAGAAAAGAAATTCTGAATGCAAAAAAAAAAAAAAAAATCCATCCCTTGGCCTCAGATATTCGTGTCATATTTAATGTTTTCTAAAATACATTTAATCTTGAATTTAGATAACTGATTTGGAAATAAGTGTTATATAACTTATAAAAAAAGAAAGCAAACTGCAGTATTAAATTTCTCACCCTACCACTTCATGAAATTTAAAACACCTCCCTCCATTCCCTCTCTAGACTTTATTTTTGGAACACTGAGAGTAAAATGCATCTTGATGAGTTCATGAGGTTGGGTGTTTAATAAATGTTGAAATAAACTTTTCCCATGTTGTTTCTGAAGGAGCGCAAAGGAATTTTAAACCTCCTTTCTACATTAAAGGTAAAATGGCATCCTGTAGTCCAACCAGAAATGGTGACTTATTTTATTACCTGTTCCATTTCATGTGTTTCCCATTGGCTGCATGGACAGTTTTAAACTCATGACAGCATCTTCAATATGCTCGTTATAAAGTCTTATTTTGGTCTGGTGGTGTGTAGTATTTGTGCTTCAGGACTTTGTGGCTAAACAAGTCTTCCCTATTCAGGTTTAAGACCCTATTCAAAGAAACAGTCTCAGAGGATGAAAATATTGTGCAAGAATCTTCTGAGTTAATTCAGAAAACTGCAAGTTGGTCTTCTACATACAGTGAACACTCAGGCTACCCTTCCATAGTCCTTAGAAAATTATATTCAAATGAATTCTTGGATACTGTTATTTTTTCATTAGACTAATAATAGAATGGCTTCTTTTTATATTTCTTCTTGAAAAACTGTTTTATTAGCCCAGGTCAGCTCTCTAAAGTAAGGATGAAAATCTTAATCTTGTTGGTTCTATATTTCATTGGAAATTTTTTGGGGGGAAGTTTCAGGGGGTTAAACCTTTTTGTCTTGTCTCCTTAAATCTTTCTCATGACCTTATAAAACAGTGTCTTAGGATATTGTGGCAGGACACCCCCCTCCCCCTTCTCTCTCTCCCTGATCGGTCCCAGGAAATGGATGGCTCAGGTTTAGGTTGATAACCTAATCAACATCTACCTGGTGCTGGCAACTGAAAGTCTGAAAAGACACTCCCCTGTGGAATGCAGAGAGAATGTGAGAAAATTTTCAGTGACTACAAATACACACTTTTATCCTATAAAAAGCTCATGAAATCTCAGAAAGGTAGAAGCTTTCTATATGGACATTGGAGCGTGAAGTAAGCCTCTCCCCAGGGTTGGACGCAGCCCTGTGGTTACTTCCCCGGGATTGAATGAGGACGTCTTAATATATTCCAGCTCCAAATTGAGTTTGGTGAGATCATTGAGTTTCCTAAATTGTATTATTCCGGCTAACTTATAGGTACCTTTCTTAACTTGCATTATAGTTCAAGCAAACATTTCTAGCATTTTTAACTATTTTTATAGTTCAAGCAAGATTTTACCCCATAATTGCATTTTTAACTATTGAAGTGTTGCAATTATGTATTCATTGTGTGTCTATGTGTGTCAATCTGTTCTATGTTTGTATGTTTGTTATGTTCTGTGTCAAATAAATGGTATTTTTAGACCAATCGGCCAGATATCAAATAATCTTGCGAATGGGACTAAGTCTTGGGGAACTAGCTATCTTAAAGTCTGTCAAACTGCAAAACACATAAAACCCCTGTCTCCCCTGCAAGACAGATATATGCACTTTCAGCTGACAACTTTACCAGTCTGTCCCAATTCCACACTATATTTGTAATTGCAGGGATGCAAATTCACTTCTGATTTAGTGGAATTAACCATGCACTTGAAATTAAGCCAAACACTTAGTTGTTTAAGATCAAATATGTTCAGTTTGATTCCAGTAAGAGAATGAGAGATCAGAATCATATCTGGCTCTCCTGCATGATGACACAAATCTGCTCAAATTGTTAGGTACAATTATGAAAAGATAGGGTTAATGATAATAACATCAGATCTCACTCAGTAATGCTTTTCATGTACTTGGATCTGGTGACCACAACAGGTTTGCACTGAATGATTTTGCAACAGATTCATCATGTAGCAAAGCTTAAATTCTCTGAGTGACAGAAAACAGGCTTTTGAAATGTACTAATTTACATATCTTTCCAATAGCATTACTGTAATGAAGAACATGAACACATGGACAGTGTCCTTAATGTCTTAACATCTGAAACCATTATTGCCCTGCAACATAAACTGAGATGTTTACTTTTTTTGTTTTGGTTATAATTTGGAATGTGTTAAAACTTAAAAACTCACAAACCCACATTACTTTCCCTATGAGATTACTGTGTGCAAGTCTGCTTTTTAGAAGAACTTTCCTGTGTTTTGTTTTAAATTTTTTTTCTCTGGCTCCTTTTCCTCTTTGGTCTATCAAAAATATTATTTCCAAACTCTATCAAAAATATTATATCCAAACTCTGAGTCACAAAAAGTTTGCAGAAAATTCATAAAATATCTCTTAAGGTTCTTTTAGTTTTGTCAGTGGAGGGCACATGGAAAAAAAAAGTCAAAGAAAAATGAATTTTCACTGTTTAGACAGATTTTAAAATTCAGTTAACTTATTGAATATTTCAAAATAAGAAAAGGAAAAAAATAAAGACAAAATGGAGAAAGATCTATATTTTTACATCATTGAGCAGAAAAAATAATGAAATTTATCTTTTATGAATTATGCCCAAAAATGCTGTCAGCATATCACAGAATAACACGAAGTCCTTGAAAAACAGCTTTACAACAACAGAATTTATTTTTTCACTTGTCTAGATTTAATATAAGGATTGCATCTCTGTCATTAGCTAATGTATAATTTTTGTACATGTTAATGACAAATTTTTGCTAAAAAAAGAATTGTATGTGCCCCAAACCTGTTAATTAGAGTGAGTGTGAGCTGTCTGCTGAATCAGTAAAAATAATGGAAATTACTTGAATGTGGTAGGAACTTCAGTATCATCTGTTGCACTAAGTCTTCATTGAAGTGCATTAAAAAAAGAAAAAAAGTAGTAAAAATTTATAAAGCTTATAATTTTATCATGACAGCTAGAAATTACTAATTGAAAACAAAGAAGGAATAGCATGTAATGTTTTTTTCTTCTTGAAGGAAATTACTAAGCATATATTTTCCTTTCAGAGTCTGAAAGAAGACCAGATCTCAACAATGGCTCTCCATGCTGCTGTAAATTACAGACAAAACAAATTATTCAAATACCAATATGAAAACTTGGGTTTGGTTTTCATTCTTTGAATTTTCTAAAATTCGAATGAGAGGTGCCCTATATACTGGCTTATAGAATTAATTCAAGTCTCAATGTGTTTGTGTGTGGTACTAAATAAATTCTATTAAATATTATCTCAATTATTAAAAAAGTTCATTTGCCAAATTTAAAATGTAGGGGCAGATTTGCAAGTTTCTTTCTCCTTATCTTCATCCAATGAGGGAAAAAATACTTGCTTCCATTTCCAGAGACCACATTATTAAGAAATTTTAATTAATTCAGTGTCCTAATTAATTAACCTCAGATCACACTTTAAGAGCTACAGAGAAAAGGAGAAATGAAAGAGCAGAATTTTATATTTTATGTGATATTTTCCATCATTATTACATGGCATATTTTTAGCCAATATGGACTGTGTGTTGATCCAAGAACCTGCTTATTCCCACAATTTGGTTGGGTGGTAATTACACTGGTTCAAAGAGGTGTTGGGTAGTGCTATGAGAAGAAAATCCGTGGAGACTTGCTACATAAGAAGAATCCAGTTTCAGAACATGGTTTCAGGCAACTGAGCTTCAGTTTTTTGGAGACTCTTATAATATTGAGGAAAGTGTTGCAAAATGTTTACAGTGTTCTTACACTCTTCCTTGCATTTCCACTTCTGACAGTGTCAGAGATTGAGCTATGTGGCAAAGATGGAAAAAAGAGTCCTCACATTTTAGCTCCTCTTTTCAAGCCAATCTTAATTCTAATACTGTTCTTCCTCCCCCACAGTTTGTATGTGTAGCAAGATGATAATACAGAACTCGTGCTTTACAGTGGCTGCAGTCTGAAATGTACCTTTCTAATTATAATGATCCTTCCTGAATTTAGCTTGGTTTTGCCTCTGTACAAGGGAAAAAAAATGTGTGTTACAAGATCTAAAAGTTTCATCTAATGAGAAAAGGCAAACTCTCAGCACATGTTCAGTAACCACATTCAGCAATCTTGTCCAGCAGTATTTTACTTGTTAAAGGTGGCGGGTCATTCGTTCAACTGGGTATGGCAGTTTTAAATACATTTCACAGAAGACACCTAGAGAAAAACTCTTCAGTTTGATGATTTAAAAAAAGTAGACTGAGCAAAATTTGAAATTTATTCTAGACTCAGAACTTCATGAATTTATGAGATAATTCTGTAATGTTTATTATCACTTCTGTGCATCCTCCATCACTTTGGAGTTTTTTCTGATATTGAAGAACTAAAGTTGCTTTAAAAAATTGTGCTTTAAATAAAAAGGATCTACTGAGTTACTATATTATGTAATATAGATAAATTAAGTACTGAGGTTACTGCAGTATGACAGCATCTCTGCATTTTCTCCATGTCTCTTGTAACTTTATTCTAGGTCGATCAGCAGTGAGTAGGAAAAGCTGTCCTATGGTTGTATGCTTAGATTTATAGCCAAAAGAGGAATTGATTACAAGCCTCTGGCACCTTTGTCAGATGTGCTGTAATGAAAATTCTTTCAAGGACAATGATTAGCAGGAACACCCAAGATTTGCTGCTCAGTTCATTTCTTCACTTTGAAATCTTGAGTTAAGACATTTCTCCCTCTCAATACCAGAGGATGAGCAATATATAGTGTTGATGTCTCTTTAAAGGCTTGCCCTGTGTGAGCAGAAACAGACTTGGTAATTTTCAAGAGCAGGGTGGAATTGATGTGGGGAGAGAGGTGAGTTGTCCTAGTTAAACAGTGTTAGACTTGAACTATACAAGATATTAATATCTCACCTTCCTCCAAATCCCAGAGTAGAACTAAAAAGCAAGTTCACTCAAATTGTTTGACATGTTGGAATAATCCATTCTCTAAGACATTAAAAGTAAAGGACTTAATTTTTGCTTTGTGTATGGTTAGTGTGAATATATATATATATATATTTATATATAAACACATGCTCACATATCAGTAAATGTTCCTTTCCACCTTTGCCTCTTGATTTTAGGTACCACAGGAACATTATAGAGATTCAGTACAAAAATCATACTGACTCATGTCCTGAGGGAATGAAATCATTAAATGACTAAGGAACTTACTCTTAGTCTAAAGAGCTTAGACTGTGATGTTGGTCCTATTCATTAGTTATCGACCTAAGACTTGAAGTGGGAATTCCTCCTCTGCCATCATAATGATAAGAAAAAAGTGTGAAAACTTGAGGGATATGTGCATTTCATAAAAACGAAAAATTCTTTAAAAGAAGGAAAATAATTAGTATTTTTGTCTTAGTGCACTGTGGAATGGGTATATGGAGAGGGACTAAGGTTGGAAAGGCAAGAGAGGATTGCTCTCTGAAATGGTTTTAAAGCTTGTACAAAGCAAAACCAATGTAGAGCAGACTCACATTGGACATTATAACTAAGTGCTTCAGGATCACGTTTGTCTAGGAAGACCTTCTTGATTTAGAGATCCATACCAAGCTTGAGAATAAATACCTACTCTACCTCACCTGCACAGCCTGAATTTACTTTGGAGCTTAGTTACCAAGCCACTTAATGATATTTACAACGTCATGGCATTAAAGTCCCAGGTGACTGGAAAAAGGGAAACTGTATGTACAAAATTACATACATAAAATCACAGCATATGTGCAGACACAAACACAGAGATACACTAGCTGCTGTAAATTATTTTGATGTACTAAAAAAATATAAAAAAGTTCTGACAAAGAAAAGAACAAACCCAAGTAAGTTAGCCACAAACATTATTGAAATATTTTTCCTCTAGGTTTAGTAAGAAGAGCACCAATAATTTTTAAAAGGCCATTAAATTGTTTTCTCCTTCAGGCAGGGATGTTATGATTTTTCTTTTTCCGTTGTTATTATTTAAAACTGTCTATGTTTATGGACAAAAATATAGATGCAAGAACTATTAAAAATATAATTTCCTCAAAGAGGTCAATATAATACACTACCAGGGTTATTTATCTTAAGTGATACTTCACACATATTAGGAGGGCCAGTGATAAGAAATCAATTCTCTTTTTTTTAGCTATTGAAGTATAATATATCATATTATAAGCCCCCAAGAAGATGTGCACATGGACAACTATGAGCAGTCTTGTTTTGCTTTACCTAGGCTTGAAACTGGGATGGACAAAGTCAAGCTTTCATCTGCTACAGTGTTACTGTGGAGCTGCTCCTGAGCTAATAGAGTAAAAAAACCAAAACAGTATATGTATGTTTATGTTTGGTAATAGGTTAATATGGTTATAAACAGAGAGCTGACATATGACAGAATGAATATTTGTACCCTAAGCTGATCCATGGTGTCATGGAGTTCTACCATTATTGCTATGAGGTGTTCAAAGGTTGTAAGTTATGATGTTTAATATGCATAGGATGTAAAAATACATGCTATATATTTTTTACAGCTTTGGCCACTCGTTAGATGTTAGATAATCTTGGCTAGAAAAAATGAACTGGTGGTATTTGTAACAGGTGAAGAGGAAGAAGAAGCATGCTGTTTAACATTAGGCCTCTAGTTTGCTGGTCTGGCAGAAGAATTTAAAATATGTGGAGAATCCAAGATGCGTTACAAGGCACTAAGGGAAAAAGTTCTTAGTATAGGTATGTTCCATAAGATTTTTTCACTGTTCTTTGAGCTCATGTGAAGATTTTGTGCAGAGGTCAGTGTTGGATTCTTCCCAACATTCTCTGGTCATTTGGAACCAGCTCAGATTTTGTCAGAATTTGTCAGCTCACATAGAAATTTGATGCTTTGGAATTGTGTTTTGGGAAATAAGTAGACACAATACTCATATTAATGTGCTCTCAATTTTGTTGCCTTCCCTCTGAGTCCAGGGAATGAGATTACCCTACTCATTCACACAGAGCAATGCAGTACTACATAAAGGTCATTTGGGAACTCTACAGCTGCCATTCAGCATGTGGGAGGGTATCAGAATATATCCCTGGATTTACAGCAAATAATGGATACAGAACAGGACACACTGTAAATGCCGTGTGAAGGATTATCTCTTCATTGGTTTTTTTTTCTTTTTCATTCATTTTATTTACACTTCACAAGAGACTGTAGAATTGATGCAGCACCAGAGAAGCAGTAGCAATTATTATGCTTGGTTTATTAAGCTTGGTCGATTTCCCATAGTCATGTGTTTGTATTTCAAATACTATTGAGTGGCTACACTTACATTCTGATACACTAATTTTAGTAGCACATTGACTCTAAAATTCAATTCTTCACCTCATGCACATATGGAAACAAATTCATAGTGTAATCAGACTTTGAAAGCTTATTCCAATTGTACCTCAATACTTTGAGCTAATCATATTCTAAATTGTGCTTTTTGAAGTGCATTGTGTATTTTATTGTGATATAGTTTTGATATGACTTTTTCTTTTCTCTAACACATCAGTTTTCTTTCTGTGGTGAGTTAGATACCTCTATACCAGAGGTCTATAAAGTCTTACTGAGAAATAGTATTTTATAGGTAGGTTTATATTTGCTATACAGGTGTCCAGAGCTCTACTGAGAATTTTTCTTGGAAACTTAGACAGAAAAAGCCTAAAACCTCACTAATAATTTTTACATTAACAAAGTACTACTTAAACTACTTGCTTTCACTTGCTAGTGTATTTGCATCTTTTTTCTTTTTGTCTATATTTTGTAAATGATCTCTACTTGTGAATCAGAGAGAGGGAAATTCATTTCACAAAATAGAGGTAAAAACATCTGGGATTTTTATTTAGTCAACAAAGTGAAATAGGCATTGCAGGGTAGAATTTTGATCATAATGTCTAAGAGAGGATAGATGAGAAAATAGGTCTAGGAAACATTTTCTTTGTCTTAGACTGGAAGATAATTTTTTCTTTTAGCTCACTGTACTTTTGATTATTTTTTTAAGGTTTCTATAAATATAAGTTGAAATGTGTTTCAGGATAAAATTAAAAAAAAATAAAATTAGAAACCATTTAGTTAACAATGCAGTGAATCCAAGAAGGTTTCATAAACCCTTTTGGTTGGCCTCTGACTTCAGTTTTTTATTTGGATAAGCAATTTGTCCTCCACTAATGTGCTCCTGTTGGTTTTGTGAAATTCAAGGCCAGTGCAGAATAGTTATAAGGATCATTACACTGGGATACCATATGTTGTCATATGACACTGAGCTGTTGTGCATCTGTACAGTTCTTTTCCCTTCAAATCCTATCTGAATCTGCTCTGGGGGGTGCATAACAATATTATAGTCTAAAATCTGGCATATTGTGTAGGAAACACAGCCAAATATGCTGCCATTCAGCTTCTATCCAAACCAAGAACCATGGCCAGATTTTCATGTCTCATTCAACATTTGTCTTTGGTAGCATGATTCCTGTTACTGGAAATAGCTGCACTACATACTTCAGCAGACCATGATAGAACTAAATTGTTTTGCATGAGGAAAATCACTGGACACACTTATAAACATTAGACATGGTTTACAGAAACTTCCTGTTTTTGTAATATCAATGAGGTTTATCTTTCATCAGTAGAAATTATCCCTTCATTGACCTTCTATTCTATCATTAACTTCTATAAGGCCAAATATTATTTTCTACTGAATATTTTTCTAGGTGGCTTTTTCTTCATGGTTTGCTATTTTTGCACTAAGTACAGACTGCTGTATAAATAGCACTACTGATTAGATAGCATTCCAGTAACAATTTTTATCCTAGATTAAAATCCAAATGTTCTGAGCAGTAGCATAAATTTCTATTTATAGAAAACAGATGACAAACTAGAAGAGTGAATGGTAAACCATTTTACTCTGTAAAATAAATGCAAAGTTGTACTTGATACTAAGCCCTTACTTTTCATGACATGTGAGGAATGTCCTCATGATTTGTCAAATACATATGGGGTGATTTGAAAAAAGGCCATCTGGCCTATGGTGTAATACAGAGATGGCTGTTGCACTCAACAATACACATGGCTAAAAGGATTTGATCCCCCTGAGATCCACATGGAAATATGATTGTAAGAAAATTGGATTGCTTTGCTGATATTCATCACTGAAGAGAAAATGTGGTGAAAGGATGATCAAAAGTGAGACCAAGAAAAAATAACTATAGAATGGAAAAATGGAAAATAAAGAAAACACTTTTTTATTTAGCTAGGTTCTCTTTCTGTGTGTGGCATCATGTAAAATTGTTCACTGTACTTGTGTATAGAATAGCTCAGACCCACTATGTGTAAGCATAGGTTGTGGGTGTAGTGATGCCATACCTCGAGAGGGTGCCACCAGCTCACCCACTGTCACTCTGTTACACTCAATTATTCCACGAATATGTGGTATAATTGCTGCTTTCTTCTGTTACTCATGGGATGTGCTTATGCTGTTTCTCTCACTTTCATTCTTTCTGTCTTTCTGTGAAGTGTATCAGAGGTGATATTGTCCTTCAAATTGGGAGAATTCTTCTCTCCAAAATGTGCAGAATTGTAACTTCGCTCACAGTTTTAAGATATCAGGTGATCTAAAAAGACTAAAGGACTAAAAAGATCAATCATGTGTATTGGGATGGTGTCTGAAGTCCATTGCTCTTCCTATACCACCCCATCTCTTCAGAAACCAGCTGAGAGACAACTCATATAAAAATGTTAATACTTCCATTTTCTTAGGGTTCCTTCTGCAAAGGAGGGAAAGGCGCTTGGACCGTTTGTCTGTGTCTCATGCTCAGAGTAAGGCAGCTTTAACTTTTAAATTTACCCCTGTGTATGTAATGGCTTTGTGGTAGTGTCCAACCACAATCTCAGTGTAGGTAGTGGAGATGATTCAGTCAGAATTAGATCCTTCTCTCATCTTCCCCCATGCCTTTTTCCTGGGTGAGTCTTCTTGGTCCTCACTGTCTGAGTGAAGTCATCTTTGTCATGAATGAATGGTTAGGCTGCTTGAAGATTTACTACCAAAGATACAGGCCAAAACCATGTTTTAATATGAATTTGTGAAAGTGTGACTTTAACAGAGTTTGATGGCTAGGTTCACTGTACATATTTATTATGTGGATGAAGCATATATAGGAAAATCAGATTTGAATCTGTTTAGAATAGTTGCACAGAGACCAGGAATGCAAAAAGTAAAGATAAAAAGGATACAGATAAAGAAGACAAGGATTCAAAAGGGTTTAGCAGAACTTAAGAATTTACTAATTTATTACTCTTATCATGATTCAATAGTATTTACTGCAGTTATGGCACTGACTTAATTATAGTTTTATATTAACATTTATATCATAATCAATTCACATGCATGCACCCATGAAAAGATATGTATTTATATATATCTGTATCTGTGTACATCAAAAATTTCCCTCAGGTTCATGGAAATACATCAAATCCTTAGCTTTTCTCAACAGGTGTGGGTTTCACCTTGAGGACTGTGTGTACAGGGGGCTATCAGTCTTGGTTTCATTATCAGCCACAGTCTGTTGAGTATCAAAATCTTGGCCATTCATGAATTCCAAGAGGCTTCTTACTTAGAGAGAGGTGCTGATGCAGCCTGCTGTGGTCCAAGAGAGCTCCAATGGGCCTCACTTAGTATCACTCTTCAGACGGTTGTAAGATGATTGGCTTTATACAGCTGCAAAATTTTCATCCTGGAAATATCCCATCATATTAGCTCCTGGAATTTCCAAAACATTTAGAAATCACTTCTGAAACGCCTGAAATAATGGTACTGTTCCACTTGGGCTACAATGCAGTTGGGAATGTTCCGAGGCTGTCAGGGGTGACTGATTATCTTTTCCCCATCTTGGCCAGGGGGCTGATGTTCTTGTTACAGGCATTGTTTTTCCCACCTGTATAATACAAGAGTGCTTGGTGTGGTCAGGAATGCTTCGCCACCCAATTGGTAGACTAAAGGGACTCTTCAATGCTCAGCTGGTTCAGCAAGGCTTGTCAGGAGTTCCTGAGGTCATACACCAGGCCCAAGAAGGAGGGTGCAAAAACACAGTCTTAAAAAAAGAGAGCTCTCAGAAGTGGGACATTTTTAAATATCGCAATGCCATCGGTGGGGAGCTGGCATGAGAGTGTGCAGGTGTGACCCTGGTGGCATAATACCCAGGGACTACGCCAGGGAAGTGTGTCTTAGAAATGACATTTGGGAATTGTTTGGAAAAGTGTAGTTGAGAATCATAACCATGCCAAAGGTTGTTCCAAAAATTTAATCACATGAGCAATGACCTTTTACTATCTTGAGCACACCTCCAGGTTGTGTTCAATTTACTAGTACAGATCTAGCTTCTGCTTGCCAAATATTAATCTTGTAATTTTTTCCGAGGTTAGATTTCAGCAATGTTAGTCAAGTTTTGCCTGAGAGGAAACTGCTACTGTTTTCCTGACTTCTTGACATAATGCTTTTAAAAAATAGCATAGGAAAATGCTACATTAAATAACTGGATTGCTCAAGGGGTTTGTTGTAGGAAGGATTATTTACTGATGTCCTTAACATAGAGAATAGCAGTGGGACAGGTACAGAATTATTCCTTTTTAGTATTTCAGGTGCTAAGGAAAAACAAGTATGGATGAGAATAGAAGACTGGAAAATCAATGGTGGTCATCATATGCTGTGCAATTTTCTTAGGGTTAAGTAGATATTGTCTGTCTACAGAACTCAGTCACAGTACAGCAGCAAGACTGCTACTTAAGAAGGATGAAATGAAGATTCTTTCATTGCAGATAGATTAATATACACTCAGTCTCTCAGAGTGAGAATAAGATAACTGCCAAGAAAATTTTTATTTAATTATGATTTTCTGTTGCATTTTACCTGTAAATAGAAAATTATGTTGCAATTTCTGCTTCTTCCATTGTTGTTTTTGATTGTCTGGATTGATACCATCTCTATTTCTTCACAAATCTTGTGGAAATGAATAATCATGAAGTCATTTACTCCATTCCCAAGGTCTTCCAGTTGGTCACCTTCAAGACTTCAGTGTGTTTTGCTTAAATATGTTTTGCATGTCCATCTGTTAGATCTTAGAGAAAATCAGTTAAAGCAATTCCAAAACATTTTACATTTTCATTTTAGAAATTGGGTTCATGCTCCTTCAATATTTGGGGGAATAAGGCATGTGTGAAAACATTCCAAAAGGGAGATCAAAGCATACCAAAGGGTGAGCAAGTGGAGTGCCTAGAAGGCATTGTCTCAGAAAAAAAGGTGCATTGCTGTGACCACAAACAGCTGAATAGTCTGAAAATATGCTAAGCTCTGTGAGCTGTTTCGTTTCCTATTAAGTGAATTTATGACAGGTCAAAACACGACAAATTGCTTCCGATTGATGCCCAGTCACCGCATTGTAGCTATTGTCATGACAATGTTGGTATGGTTACAAGAAAATCTCACTGCTTCAGATAATGTGTTTCAATAAGTAATAATTTAGAAAGTATAAGTTAGGTGTGCATGTTCACTCTGGTCCACTTCTGGCTTTAAGATATTCTGATTTCACTCATTTGCTGAATGTTGGGGAGGTCATTTAAAAATGTGTGGAAGTAGCAGTGCATTTTTAGTATAACCTTGTTAATATCAAACCTGAGAGTGAAGAGTGTTATCAAGTCCAAAATGCTTCCAGCCACAGAATGTGGAAGGGAGAGGCAGGCCTTGGGAGTGTGTAGCTACCACCTGTCTCTATAAACAGGCTGCTGGCAAGGTCACCTTGGTCATGAAATAGACTGTTCAGCCATCCCTGTGATAGAGTCAGGCAATATCTTTATGTATTAATAGGTTACATTTTTAGCAAGAAGAAGGCTATTCAGAATTTGCAATTGGTCTGAATTTTGGCTATAAAAATATTCATACGGATAATGGAAATTTGTTTATTTTGTGGTTAAGATGTGTGTCAAATGTATGGAAAATTTGGTTTTAGTCTATTACTATTTGGCACTTACATTTGACAGTCCATTTCTCTGAAGGGTCTTGTTTTAGTTTGGTTTGGCTTTAGGCTATCAGAAATTTGGTACTGTGTCATACTGAATTAAAAATGTTCAAATGTTTATCAGTGGCTTAGTTGAGTCTGTAAATATTTATGATACAAGACAGATAGCAGATTTTTAGTTCTTTATTCATCCAATTATTTGAATGTCTTTCTAGTATATGTCAAGTGAATTGCATGTTGCTGGCTTGATTCAAAACTTACATTAAGTTCTCTAATTCAGACTAGAGACTGTGAACTCATGGCCTGAGCATCATCAGGTGGACAAAGGTCTTCAGTGAAGCCTGCTGAAAGTGACAAGCCTAGCCCCAGGCTCTGGAAATGAGAAACTGAGTGTGTGGGTGACAGTGCTGCCACTCCACAAATGTGTCTGAGCTCTCAGATATTCTTGGTCTGCGTTGTGCTTAGCATTAGATTTTTTTTACAGGAAAAATTGGAGATAGTGACTGTATGTTGCTAGGATTTGACCTACTGAAGGAAATGTCTTTTGACATTACTCATGGAAAAATACAGTGGCCATAGACAGGAGTTACAGAGAGAACCCTGTTACAAAGGAATGTAAAATATAAAGCACTCTCCTAGTGTATGGGAAGCTAAGGTTTAAGTTTGTCATCTCTGTCATCTATCAGCGATCTGGAAATTAAGCTGATATTTTACAGTCATGGTTTCATTTTTCTCTGGCTTTACCCAGGTTTTTCTCCTTAACCAAAATGACATGAGCACTCCTGTGAAAACCCAAAGGATTTCCAAAACTCCCTCACAAAGTGGATGTTCTGTCAGCTTGCATACACAGCTGGTGCTCTCATTCTCTCATTTTGTGCCTTTTATTGTTAAAACCAGTAATAAGCCATCAGAATTAATGTCAAGTATCATACCATCAGAGACTTTTGTCTAGTACTAGGGTGATGAACTATAATCCTTTAAATTACAGTACCTGATATCAGGCATTTTCATGATTACTAACTACATCTTTACAGGGAGGGTGCCATGATGCGCTTTCACTGCTGTCATGCTGTTGACTGAAACCCATATGTTGTGATATACTTGGGTTCTGGATGTAAGCACTATACTTCAGATTTACCCTGTTTTCTTCAGCCTATGTGAGGGCCTGATCTGCTGCATGCCACAGTACATATTCTGAAGAAAAAGTTTGCTGAACCATTTTAAGTTTCTTAGCATAAAAAGCATACAGCTGTACACAGTCCTACATCTGTGCCATCCCATCAAAGCATTCCTGTGTACTATACTCTCCATCATGTTTCATGACAAAATTACTTCAAAAATATTTAGAGATCATTTTCTTTTTCTGCTAGTGATATATATATGCCAACAAAAGATCAGAGAGAGGATGTAGAACTATTCTTTATGTAGTGGTAAAAAGATTTTACAATAATTAAAATTTTTCAGAAGCTGCTTAGTAATTTCCTTATTCTGACCCTGTGTCTGACCTCACAAACAACTATGAAAGATGGTCTGGCTGACCTACATATATTATACTGTTGTACTTATAAATGGTGTCACATAAAAGAGCAAATAATTACTGAACACTGGTATTTGGCACTATTTCTGTGCTTCTAGTAAAGCATTCCTTGCACAATTGTGTATCCATTTGGGTGGAGGGAGTAATTCCGACATGTCAGCAGCATGAAACAATGTGCAGACTCTGTGAAACTCAGAATATGTGCTGTATGCTGTGGGATGTGGCATGCAGGCATATGGGGATGTTTAAGGTATTAAACTCAATTGCAGTACTGCTGGAGGATTACTGAGAAAGGAAGAGCTCACATTTGGTCTTTCCTATTCTGTACTGACTGCTGGGAACTGTCTTTAGCATACGCAGTCTCAGCTGTGCCTGGGCTTTGTCCAGAGGAAAAGCTTGTTGAAACAGGCCAGTGTAATGTAGGAAAGCAGATTACTGAGAGAGCTCATGATGTGAGAGGGCCCTGATGATCCAACTTTCTCCTGACCTCTTGTTTTATGAAGTGTCTTGGATGTATCATGAGCAATCAGTTTTCTTCTATAGTGAAAATGCAAGGATATGGCTCCATAGAGCTTCATATTTTGGCTGTGTACATGATATTACATCTGCTCAGCTGGTATGATCCAGCATCATAACATGCCATGTAGAAAGGTTTGAGGTAACCCTTTCTCTGTGTGTCACAGAACCAGGTGAAGTGATGCACTGACTGTGTTGCCTATTTTTATAGTATTTGGGTATCTTTGACCAGCACTGCCAAGGGCCACTGGGCCACATAAGCACTTCAAAATGTTTAATGGAAAGGAAAAAGGTCTTTTCCCCTTTTTGGTGCTTTCCTCACGTGATTTGCCCCAGTGTTTCTTTGCAATGTCTGGTTTCTCGCTTGTGGATTTCTCCTCAGACTCTGTGTCCATGCCATCCTGCCAGGGGCTGTTTATACTTAGCAAAGAGACCATAAGTCCCACAGTTATAACCATGGTGTCTCTGAGTGATAGATTAAACACTGACCTTTTAATGTGTGACTGGACCAAAGAGCCTTAACTGCAAAATGTGCATTGTGACATTTTAAAAAGCAAATGTTAAATACGGAACTAATAGAACATATACAGTGCAGAAGACAGAAGATTTAAGGCCTCATATTAATTTATCAAAAATAAGGATTAAGTGGCACTTCAGTGGTACCTATGAGGTACCTAGGCTACTTGAAGTCCTACAAAGTAGAAGAACTGGAAAATGAATCTAGTACTAGTAGACTAGTAATGAATCTACTATTGTCCAATGGTAATATTGAGTTTTTATATTATATGCCAAGTGTAAAGCTATAGTTCTTGTACTGTATATTTGCCACAGGAAATCTTGTGTGTACAAAGGGTCTAAAAATTTTCCAATTGTATTAAAACACAATGAATTATGAGAACAAGTATACAGCAATGCCCCATTGTGCTACAGTTTACAAATACCATTGTATAATTTAAGCTAGGACACTGTGGTTATCCCTTAAGGAACATATGGTGTATTAAGCAAAACCAATTATAAAATTCTCAGCTAGACCTACAGATTCTCTTTCTTTGTTCTTGTCATAAATGCATTAATATTTCTATTTTCTGGGTATCATTTTAAGGAAATAGATAGTCTTGAAAGAAAAAATAAGCAACATTCTGATATTTGCTCAATAATTTGAGAGGCAAACACTTTGCCACGATTGCTTCATATTTATGCAATAGATGATGAAAAATTAGCAATTCATTAATTATGAGTAGCATAAAGAAACATTATGTGTGGAGTTCTCTGTTTTTTGGGGTTTTTTTGTTAAAGAACACACTCTTTTGTACTTTTCAAATCAACATGCACATAATAATGTTCAAACCATAGCATTCTTCTTTTTCTGTCTACTGAATTATACCTCTCAGCTGGATGGACTCAGCAGATTAGGATACTCTATGATTTCTCAACCCTTTTACATATTTAGATAATTTGAAGCTTTCCACAGTGTTCATTTATTCCATCTAAGTGAAATGTGATGGTGTCTCACAATTCTGAATTATAATATTTAACATCAAACTTCTCTCCTTTTGTTTTCTACAAGTTTCTAATTAAAATCATACCACTAGTTATGAAATATTACTTCTTTGAGGCTTATGCAAATACAGGATCATTTCCTAACTTTTTGTATCTACATCTATATTTGGTTGATGGCTTTCTATCAAGCCTCACAGTTTTACTGCAGCTTAACAATCAAAACTGCTTGTAACCAAGTATTGAAAAACCATGTTATGTTAAGAAGGAAAATCAGTCATATGTAGGAGATTTCTACTGACCTACTTTTTGTGGGCAAATCTAAGAATAAACTAAAAATTTAAATAGTAGTATTACTTACTTGCCCTTACTATTGAAAAAAACATTTGCTTATATGTATTTGAACATCAAGATACATTTTTAACTTTAAGAGGTTAAAAGTGGCATGATTTCTCATAATTTGGAGATTGAGTTTGGAGCTATCAACAAGCCTTTAAAACTTTGCATTTCCTTTTTTTTATTAATTCACCTTTGTATTGATAAAAATAATGAAGATGGGTTTATATGAGAAAATCATCAATAACAGTGAACTTAAGAGAAACAAGTCAAAACAATATTTAATTTTTCAACTGATTGATGTGGATTTGGCCTTTGTCCTATGCAAGTTGTGACACAGGGCTTTCAGTTGATGGATTTGGGATTGTGTTTCAATTGAAGATGATAACTACACATTGATTCAGATAAATAAAATTCAGAGAATTCATTAATTAAATAAATTTACAGATTGAAGGAGCTTGATCAACAATGGTGTCCAGTGAAATGCATTGCAGAAAGAAGAAAGTCCCCCTAGCAAACCTGAAAATATCTCATGAGACCAGCTGTGTGAATGGAAACAAGTTCAGACAAATTTCCTGTAAGAGTTGTAGCAAAGCCTGGATCTGTAGCTTTTCTAATCTCCATGCAGTTGTTCTTTAGATAGTGTTTGGATAAACAGAACCTGAGGTTAGAATTGCAATGTTGCTATTTTTCTGAAGCGGAAATTTATGGTTTTGAAAGCTTCTTATTCTTTTATTTATTATATATGCTCTTTCAATTTCACGCAGGGATAATCTGCTCTTTAAAAACTCTGGATCTGAAAAGTACTCAACTCTTTCTCATCTGAGAAATAGCCTTGCTGACTAAATGGAGACTCTATTGTGTGATTCATGAGAGTCTGTCTTACTGAATAAAGAAAGAAAACAATTTTTCATCAAGACATTGAGTTCTTAAAAAAAAAAAAAGGCTTTCCTGTGGTTTAGAAGCTCTTTTCACATCTAAGATGATCAGCAGTAAGGTGGGTGACTAATAAACATTAACACAGTAGCCAACAATTTCTCCATCACTTCCATTCTTCCCCCCCCCACCCCCCTGCCTTTTTTTAGCCCCAGCCAACAGAGTTCCTGTCTGAATCTTGTGTAGCTTCTGTATCCATACAGCTATTGAACTCAAAGGCCGTTTAGACTGTTGACAGTATGTTCTTGGATGGAAACCTGTGCAGGAATTGTTGGGAGTTTGATTGTAGGTTTATGGGTAAAGAAATGACCTGGACACTGTGAAAACCCACTGAAGTGTATCAACTTATTTAAAATTAATGTTAAGTGAACCTGAGCCATTGCTCACAGGTAGATGCCACAGGCAACAGAAACTCAAATCATTTAAAAGAAGCACAGGAAGTCCTTGTCTGTTCTGTTCACATTCAACATGCAAGTGATCTCTTTATCCATTATAAAACTCCATTTAAGACTTATGTTTTACACGAAGTTTTCTCTTCACAAGTAAGTCTCAGTAGAATACTGACCAATTTTATTACATTATTTTTCTTCTAATAGGACTCTGTTATGGTGTTTTGTAAATCAACATATTGAATCTGAAGGAAATCAGGTTCCTTGTGCAGTATCAGAAGTTAGAGTCCTGTTTCTCTGGTCTAATAGTTAAAAAACCCTTTCAAAGTTCAGTAACATTAAAGAAAAATGGCTGTCAGGCTACACCACAGATAAAACACAGGAATATTGATTCCTCAGGCTTTTATTCTAGGTGAGCCAGCAAAGCAATTTATTTTTATGTGGTTTTTTTAGAAGAAAATGTTTTATCAATGGAGTTTTGCTAAGATTGTAAGAATAAATCTTTCCTATGAGGAAACTAAAGTAATAGGATTAGATTTTGGACCACATAATCCTATATGTTTTTTTTCTTTAAAAGCCTGTTTGTGTTAACTTGTTCTAATTGAGTGACTTTAGGGTGCTCAAAAGCCTCAACAAGGCCAATGTGTTAAGTGGGATGCATTTCCCAAGTAACAAATTTAATGATCTGCTTTGAAAGAGAGGCTAAGAGATAATCAATAGCCCCCTAAGGATGTGTTCAAGCTTAATGGATTTGACCAAGCAGATTATCCTAATATTTATAGTTGCTCTTCACTAGATGGTTAAAAAAAGCATGTTTTTCAATTGAAGAAAACAAAGAACTCATGTAATGTCATTTATGAAGTTACTCATGACAGCAGTTTTAGTCCACTCAAATGTATCTTTTAACATTTTTATTGTGAATTCCATCATGTGGTTTTAAATAATTGAGAGAGTAACTTAATCTTGTTGGGAATGGAGTGGTATGCTTTGAGATGTGGTGAGGCTCATGTCATCAGAAAAAAAGTCTTGTCAATTGTTTCTCCTGATAATAGTGGTAGGCACTGCTTAATGATTCCATGTATTTTTTCCACCATGCACTCTCCCAAAAATCGAGTGACATTTTCTAGGGGATTTCATTACTTTTTTTCTTTGAAAGCACTTTCCTGACAAGCACTGAATTCTGAAGAGTGTCTAGGCACACTTGCTTGTACAAAATTCCTCAGACACACTCAGCAGTTCTGATATTACATCCATCACTAGCTTATTTTCTTTCCAAATAAATTTGTCTTGCTTGCTATCCACCCAATGAAGTAAACAGTATCTTTGTATGTTCTGTCTGAAAATTGGTTCCTATGAATATACTATGAAGAAGATGCTGAGCATCCTATTTATTGGGTATGATACATATTATTGCTGAAAATTAAGTACAGAATATATGGTAATATTCTAGAGAGAGGACAAGGAAGCATTGTAATTCAGAAACAGTCATTTGTGTCCCAGTGACTGCACTGCAACCGTACCCTTGTGAAAATCCACAGGTACAATACCTGTCAAGATATTACTGCAAAGGCATATTCCAAGCCATGCAGCCCTCATATCATGCCACACTGTCGTCAGGAAAAATGTGCTTTTTCTACACAAGCTCAGTACTAATTAATTTTCATTCACTGGGTTTCCCCATCAATGTCAGAGTGCCAGATGGGACTGATGGCTTGTGAGCCATAGAGAAATCCTGTAGGATGGTATCCCTAGGACTGAGAAATATGTCAGCACACACATGACTGGACTCACTATTTTCTTGTCCCATGTTTTCTCCGTATTCTCTGCTTCCTTTTTATAGCCTTGAGCTTGAGAACCCACATCACTGCATCTGATGCTGGGAAAGAAAATCAGAAAGAAACCTAACTCATATCACCGAAAAAAGTATTTGTCATGGGCTCATTAGTGCAATAGGACAAGTTTCATTTTCTAGTAAATACGTTCAACTTTTTCATGTTAGATTAAGATCACAGAAAGTGTAAGGGAAGTAAACTTGTGAGAATGTGTAAGTTTGTAAACATCTGGTCTCGTTCAGCAATTTGGCCAAAGCGCTAATGAGGAATACTTTGTATTGATCCAAATAAGGGTTTTAATGTTTGCTAGGAATTACACAGATGAGGTTTGATGCCATATGGCTTACCTCCTGTGTCAGTGACAAGGGGAAAGATTTGTTTTACAGCCGAATGCTATCATCCGTTTTTTCCCTTAAAATGTGTAAAACTCCAAACACACCCTGACAGTTGTTATGACCAGCCTCTGAGGTGGTGTAACTGAGCTTTCTGTCAATAGATCCCTTGAGACAGAGTAGAGTAAAAGGATAATGAATGACTGTGTCATATATATATATATATATATATACACACACGGCAGGTTTATTTTAGAACAATGTAGCCATTTTGGTTATTCTATATCACTTAAAACATATAAAGAAAAAAAAGGAAGAAAATGAAAGGATAACAGTAGATAGTGGAGAGGAAAGATGCCACCAGCCATGGATCCAGAGTCAAACTTGATTGTTGCAATGTAGATGTCAATGGTTGTGGTATTGATCCATCAAGTGGGGGTAGAGAGCTCAAAACAGTAAGTTCACAAGGTTAATATATGTTTTGGTTGAGCTGGGAATGCTCAGGTGCCTCCCATGGGGGAGAGTTTTACATTGATGCCACACTGTGGATCTTGCACAGTGCTATGGTGGAAGGCCCCAGAAATGATTCTGGGGGTGCTTCAGAGGTCTTTGATGGTTTATGACCATCAAAGACATGACAACTGTTTCTTACACCTGTGTAGTTGTGCCAGTTGAGCCTTATCAGAAGGGATGAACATTTTCAGTATTGCCTGTGAATGTTCTCATATCTCCACTGGTGGGGGAAGAGGCCCTCCTGGGCCTTATCAGGAAGGAGGAAATTGTTATGTTAAAAAGCATTATCCCACCTAGAGGGATCTTCATCTTATCAGCCTTTTCCCCTACCTGGCTCACAACCCAGATTGCTGCTAAACAAAGGTTGGTTTGTTCTGGTCATCCTCTCATGGGTGCTGAGCCCCTCTCTACCCCTGAGCTGTTCTGCAGGTCAGAGATGTGGACAATCTACACCCAAAACCTGTCTTCCTCCCCTTCTGCTGGGGGAGTGCAAACCTGGCCTCAGCAAAGCACCTGCTGCTTTTGCAAATGGCTGATTGTTTGAGTCATTAACCATTAACATTTCAGTCTCTCACAACAGCTTGGGCTGTTCCCCTTGGTACAGGTTAGTTCTAGTCTTCTTAGTGAAACCTATGGGTTCCTAAAGAGAATGGACAGCTCAGACCTTTCTTATGTCAAAGCCCAAAGTAATGATGGAGGAAAGTCTACATTGTGCCAGAATGGCAGTCAAAAGGAGTGAGTACATTGTTCTGTGCACACAGATCAAATCTGCAAGAGCAAGACTTTCCATGCCATGTGCTATCTGCCAAGTCCAGGGACAAGGAGGTTCTGGAAGAAGATAAGTGTCTTTTCTTTAACTTCTCAATATAATTTTTCTGAAGTAAATTTTGTTCCTCACATAAGAGATTCTAATTTGGTCACACATTTCTACTTGTATTAAAGTTATCTAAGTAAAAGAGATTTTATGAGTGAACTGACTGTATGTATTTAATATAATGTAAAGATATCATCAAGAGCCAGTGCCATTTGAACAAAAGAGAACCATCTTGCTTAACTGATGGGGATCAGTTTATATCAGAAATATAGACTATAAATATAGACTATAAATCTATATCAGAAATAAAGCACACACTCCTTCAAAATGCTATTTTATTAATAATAATATTAACTGATATAGTTAAGTTTGAGTTGATTATTCCTCATGTGAGCCTCTGAAATTCAGGACTGCAGTGTTTATGGTCCTTAATTGCAATGAAAATATCTTTCATTCAAATAATGAATGAAATAAAAACAGATCTGGACTAAACATAGATCTAAAAACTAGATCTGGTGAACTTCTTAATGATGGTAATATTGAATTGTGTATGACCATAGAGAAATTATCATGGATTTTGCTCCCATTGCTTTCTTTCTATGACTCCCTACAGAGTCTTATAGGGCAACATGGACAGTTCGTGAGAATGTCCTCATTCTGCTCTTGCTTTGTGCATTTTACTTGCATGAAAGCTAATTAAGGACCAACAGGGATCACTAAAACTCTTTCCTGTACAGTAGTTACAGAAGCATGCAGAGGGACTGCTACCTGACTGAAGTGCATATGGTGGGGAAGGGCACATGGGCACTCTTTGCACCCCCTTATGTGCTGCAACATATTGAAAATGAAGAAAAAATCAGAAGTCAAGTACTCTCAGAGATGGTTTTACAGCCTTCCAACTCTATTTGTATCATTGCTGACTGAATATGTGTATACTTGCCTTAGTAGAGCAATATCTCATGCCCGGTTATGGGAATACTGTTGTTTTATAGCTTATGATGTGTCACAGAAATGGGCTTATTAGGATTGTGCAACAAATTCTGATATTATATAACACCATTAATAACATAATAGAATTATTAGAATTGCAGTGATTGCAGCTGAGTTAGTGAACTTCTAGAACATCAAATTTTCATTTTTGTCAATGGCATGAGGAGCTGTATCAGCTATTCTGCACTTCCAGATAAGATTCCTGAAATCTGGTCCCTGTAGACCATCTCTAAACTCATGTCATTATTCTTTATACTGTGTGACCTTGAACTTCATTCATAAACACTAATTCAGTCACTGCTTGGCAATAGCTGTGGGCCTAGGTACCAAGTGAAAACACTAAAACTACTGTATTTTTCACAGTAAAGGGAAATATGACCAGTTTTGACAGTCCAATAAGAATGGTATGGGAATCATGCAGAGACTACTTTTCTCTGAGATGTATGTTGGTTACAGATGAGCCATCTTGGAATAATGTATATGTGCTGCTCGTGCAACATTTCTCTGCAGACAGAGAACTCAGGTTGTAGTTGACATACCAGCACAATATCTTGCCCTCTTGAGTTTTGCCTCTAAATAATGGATGCTATTTCACTGGGGAAAGAAATAGATGCAGACTTGATATGTCTTTGTAAATCCTGAAAACAGCAATATTGGCTAGTCATTCTGAAGATGGCCTGTCTTATTTGGGAATGCAGAATTCAGGTTTAGTAGATTGTGTACTAGGCAAATGAGTGCAACACTTCACAAGTGGATTTAATGGCTCCAATTTTTACTGTTTCAAGATGTGCTTGCCATATTGTTTCATTCTAAGGATGGTCCTTAGTGGCTTTTAAAAAATATTTTTCTGTTCTGTACAAAGCCTGTTAACAATTTCAGGAAACTACTTCAGGAGACTATTTTGGAGCTGACCATGGATTCAATGCAAAAGTCTAGGCTGGAGTAAACACTTTAGTCCAAACACTTGCTCAAATCTGGAGTATGATGAAACTGTGGAAGGTGCTACAGTTGCATACACATGACAACTTCTTGAAATTTCACCTTCTGAAATCAGTCTACCTGATACATCAGCTTCAGGGCTGGGCTTTAGGTTGTTCTGATATTTTGGAGTTTAGACACATTGGAGACAAGGTGAACCCAAAAACTGGGAAATGTGATTTTAAAATTGCAACATAATCAAATAGATTTTAGGCTACATCTAATGTTTGAAACTCTTGTTACATTTAATAAATATGACCCTTTTTATCGAAATAGCTTAATAAGCACTCATTAGTAAGTGCATCTTTTTAAAAAGTATTCACTTAAGCTATCTTACAAATGTCATCCTCAATCATTTTGTTTGATAGAGATCATAATCTACATTTCTTACCTGCAGAATTGCTATATGTCTTTTCAAGTAGTCTCCTTCTAGGAATACTTCATGCAGTTTGGTGTAGATGCGAGTCATTATAGAAAGATTTATGTGAGCGCAACCCCCTCACAAATTAGATAAGCTCCATACCATTTCTTTTACTTGACAGACTCTGGATGCCTGGTTTTCAGCAAGACAAAGACCCAGCATTTTTCCTGTCCAATTTCTGATGTACAGTGCTGATGAAGTCCCAGAGTCCTGAAGCTGCAAATGACACAGGAAATCAGGTATTCAGGTAATATTAAAGTCTCTGAATGACATTCTCTCATTCATAGCATTGTTACCTTTTCAGACATGTTTTTTGAGCAGGGAACACATATTGCTAAAAATATATGCTATTTAAAGTGGGGGTTTTTGTATGGAAGTCCTGGTTCTGCAGTGATTACTATACAGGTAGATGACCATGTAGGCTGCCAGTGATATATCTAAGGCTCTCCATGCAGGGAATCCATCTCTGTGGGCTTGTTGCAGGAATGGGGCCACACGGTGGTGTAACATCATTCATAGGATTCCCATTCGTGTTCATGTCAGGCTTAGGACAGTGAGCCATATGGTCCTCAAATGCAAAACTTTGAAGTTAAGTCAAAATAGCTTCAGTTTATTCCTTGTCACTGACTTTTACATCTTCTTCATTAAAAAAGAACTCAAGTGCCATCTTGCCATGGTACTTGCAACCAATAGTTTCAAAAAATAGTGTTTATTCTGCTACTACTACTTTCTCATTTAAGTTCTAAGTTTTGATTTCTGTTCTCTGCCAAGAGCTTTATCCCTTGGGAAATACTAGTCAAATGTAAATGATCTACCAGATTTATCATCTTTCTTAACAGAAGTGCAGTGTGTACTTATGAATAGTGTATCAGAGAGCTGGGACAATGCCTTTATTTAATTATTTGAGTGATTAAAACCTGACTGACATTTTTGATTGATTTTCTACTCCTCTGCACATATAAAAGCAGAGTGAAAAACAAGGCCTTGATATTCATAAGTATCTATGGTATTTAGCATTAATACTTACAGGAATTACTTTGATATAAGCCTAATATGCTTTCCAGATGCACATATAGACCATCATAAATTTTATCAAAAAGCAATTGTCAGCGTAATGATAAATGCTTCTTTTTCATTGTCAGAAGCTTTGAAGACTGTGTATTGTCCTTAACAGCATATCAGCAACTTTAAAAAAAGACAAACTGATTCCATTTGTTAGTTCTTATTCCACAAAGCTCTCTGAGCATCCACTATGAAGTATACATGGAATCTAAAGAGTTGCTGATAGCATATGGATCTTCTATAGAGGTCAATCTCATATTGAATGTCATAGTTTCTCACCATGAAGATGTTAGAGCCTCTTACCTAAAAATTTTACTGCTGCTCAATTCAGGTATTTGCTCCTCTCTATTATTGTCCAGTGACATAAAACTTTTGCAAAAATGTCATTTTTGACACATCTGAGGGATTGGATGCCATCCAGAGGAGCCTGAACAAGCTTGAGAAGTTGGCTCATGGAAACCTTGTGAAGTTCAACAACCCTCAGTATCAATACAGGTTGGGGAATGAAGGGTTTGAGAGCAGCCCTTCTGAAAAGGACTTGAGGGTCCTGGTGATCAGAGTCTGGACATGAGCCAGCCATGTGCACCCACAGCCCCAAAGGCCAAACATATCCTGGGCAGCATGGCCAGAAGGGCGAGGAAGGGGATTCTGCCCCTCTGCTCTGCTCTGCTGAGACCCCATCTGCAGTGCTGCATCCAGCTCTGGGGTCCCCAGCACAGGAAGGACATGGATCTGTTGCACCTATCTGCAATAGGTCCAGAGGAGGGCCACAAAAATTATCAGAGGACTGGAACATGTCTCCTATGAGGAGAGGTTGAAAGAGTTGGGATCGTTCAGCCTGGGGAACAGAAGTTTCTGGAGTGATTTTATTGCCGATTTCAGTACTTAAATGGATCCTTATAAAAAGATGAGGACAAGCTTTTTAGCAGGGCCTGTTGTAATAGTACAGGGGGTAATGGCTTTAAACTAAAAAGGGTAGATTTAAAATAGATATAAGAAAGAAATTTGTTTGAGGGTGATGAGACATTGGAACAGGTTGCCCAGAGATGTGATGGATTCCCCATCTCTGGAAACATTCAAGGTCAGGTTGGATGAGACTCTGAGCGACCTGATGGGGTAGAAGATGTCCCTGCTCACTTCTGGGAGGTTGAACTAGATGACCTTTCAAGATCCCTTCGAACAAAAATTTTTCTATAATTCTATGATAATCTTTATGCCAAATAGTTATAATATCATAAAGACATATTTTATATGGCCTCACTGTGCAACTTACATTTGGTGCATGATTGTAACTTCTGTCCCTTGAAGGAATTTTTTCACATTTTTTTGAAATGTAAGTAGGGTTAATTTTACTTTCACATATTTAATTATTCAAATGAGTGTTCAGTTCATTTTTTTACCATGCATCATCTTTGTGTCTGAGAAAGAAAGAAAGAAAGAAGCAAACTGAAAAAACAGCCTGCATAAACTTTTTGCAGTTCTGTGGTTGTACTGTCACACTGCAAAATATATAAATTTGACTATGTTACATAGCAAGATGTAACATGGTTACACCTATTTAGCTTTGCCATTTGAAAGGAGCAATGACCCATTTATAGAAAAAGGTGAAAATCTCAGAGCAGCAGTTGTCTGACCATATGCAGAGAGACCTCTGTGATTGCTTTTTGTAACCCTGACCTGCATCCTGCTTCTCAGATGCCTTACAGTAAAAGTTCATGTTCTACAAGTCCTTGTTTGTGGTCATGTCACCCTCCAATGGTCAGGTCTCCCAAGCAGCTTAAATGCTGCGTTGAATTAACTGTTAACCCAAAAATTGTTACCAGTTCTCCAGTATCATTTCCCTGTGGGTATTCGCGAACTATCTAATGTTCACGGCTGCTGTCTGCAGCTTGTCAAGTTGCACTGGGAATGCCAGAACAGCAATGGTAGAAGATATGGAACAGTTTCTGAAAGAGAATATTACTAACAGTATTTGCAGATCTTTCAAGTATCTGCCTAAACTGATACCAGAGCATATCAGAGTGTGTGACTGAAGATAACACATGAGAGAGGCCAAAGTGCCGGCCTGTCACAAGGAATTGCGCCCTACCAACTGAAATATCCCACAGCCCTAGTGCTGCATCCCATCTTCTCCCTCACTCTCTGGAGTATGGCATGCTAGAGAGCTGCTTGACCAGCTGGGGATGGTGTGTGTGATGACAGACAGGGAGACAGAAAGGACTGGTTTGTTAATGGGGAAACAGGAGTCAGGATTCTGTGGCATAAACATCATAATCTGTCAGGTTTTGGAGGGTGGGGGGGGGTTTGGCTGCCTGCCTCACAGCCCCAAAGCACTTTGCCCCCACTCCAGTTGCCCTCATGTCATGCTGGTTTATGATAGTGGCTGGTGAATGCCACAAGCATATAGTCAGCACTCCTTCAAGACAAGTACAGGAATGACCACTTTTTTCATGATTCCTGCACTCTGTATGTGCATATCTTTGGGAAATCTCCACAGAGAAACCTCTCTCAAACTGGTGTAGATACCATATATTGATTTTTCATCTTTGTAGTGCACTCCTACAGCCATAATCTTGGTCCTAACTGAGGCTTGTAGGATAGATTTTACTTCAAAAATCTTTTATTCTTCCATAGAGAAGTCCTTATGGCTTGAAGTGCTGATATCAGTGACCTTCTAGATTCAGGACATTCTGGAAGTAGTAGCTTGATCCTTAATGACTTTGAACAAGGGCAACCCAGCTGAGGGTGTTTGTCTACCCAGAAGGAAGAGCCCTGAACTCAGCATTGTCAAGATCAAGCCTTAGATAATTCAGTAAACAAAAAACTTCAGTAGCCTGAAGTTTTGTGTCGCATTTGGATATAGTTATACCTTTCCTACTGACTTCCTTGACCTCATTATGCTTTTTTTCCTTTTTTTTTTGTAAAATCACCAGCTGTACAGTTTGGCTCATTAAGTTATAAAGCATAAAGGAGACTAATGATAGAACGGTCAAGCTTTTTGTTCTGTAAAAAAAGAACGAGCATCTGGAAAGTAGGTAAACGCTCCTCAGGGTGCCTGCAATTGTACAGCTGGGAAGCACTACTGGCCTCATGTCACTCCAACTGTCACAGCTGTATGATCTACTAATGAAAAAAGCAAATTCTCCCTCCTCCACTGTTGCCCTCTGGAATAAGAGAACGATATTTGAGATAGCAGTAAAATTATTACTGTACCTTTAAAGCTTTTCTTATGCTGAAAGTGGATGAGTGCTTGCAATTTCAAAGCACTTTTTGAGTGCCTAACCAGTGAAACTCTTTTAATTCTACTTTTAGAACGAAAAGCCCGCCCAAGCAATTTAATTCTTTCTACAGCTTTCCTGAAACTGTTGCAATCTATGTGACAGGGGGTGGGTATCAGGAAAAAGTGTTGGGAATTTTGATGTTACAGCTCAGCCTGTTATGTAGTCTTTGCTTGCAGTTTATTGTAGAGACAATTTTCCAAAATCTAAGGAGAAAAGATTTTTTTTTTTTAATTTAGTTGAGCTTTTGTCATCATTTTCACAGGATGAATTCTAACATTTTGACAATGCTGTGGCCTTGTGTGCCCTTAAATCTCAATGGATGGCACTGGGCGCTGGTGCCACTTGGTGATACTGGGCACATGAGATAAATGTGATGAGTGAATTGTATCTAAATGGGCACTATTCACAAAACTCCTGGAGTGGCCACTGTTACAGCTGTCATAGTTTTGACTGGGATAGAATTAATTTCCTTCACAGTAGCTAGTATGGGGCTATGCTTTGGATTTCTGGGTATGGCTGAGTACTCACATGTACATGGAAAGTGGTGAATGAATTCCTTTTTTGCTTTGCTTGTGCTCATGGTTTTTGTTTCATGTGTTAAAATGTCTTTATTTTAACCAAAGAATTTTCTCACTTGTGCCCTTCTGATTCTCTCCCCCCATCCCTCTGGGTGCAGTGAGCAAGCCCACTGGGGCTTAGTGGCTGACAGGAGTTAAACCACAACTGCTTTCTGGTGTATTTTCAGGACATCAAAGAGGGACAGCTACTGGGAGGCATTAGCAGCAAAGACTCAAGTCTCAGGAACCACTGAATGTAGAAATGGTCAGCAGTGCTTTGGTGGGTTGCCTTCATTGCATTATGAAATAACACCCAGGAAATCTTGACAAGAAAATTATTGTCAAATATGTTTATTCTTCAAACTAAGCCGGAAAATTTTAGCACTAAAACAAATTCATTTCCACGATGTCAATCATCTGCAATGTGATTCAGCTGTGCAGTGAGACCCATCTTTAAACTTGCTCACTGAAGCTGCAGCTGCCTCAGCAAAGTAGCTGCAAGCTACAGAATGCAAGAGTCAGAAGATGCTTGAGAAGCAGAGCTGGGGGGACAGGAGGAGCACAAAATGGGGCTATATCAGCTGTGCTATAGGAATGAGAAAAGCATATAAAAAGAAAAGAAGATCCAGGTTGTTCAGTACCCATCACAGGCAGTGGCCAAAAGGTGTTTATTAGAAATAAATGTAGGACATAGGCAAAGGGGTAAGAGCTTTTTGGTTTGCAAGCAGAATAGCTCTAATAAGCTTAGTTATTCCTCATTCTGATGCCATTTCATACCTTTGATGAGGGTCATTGCCTTCTGTGAATGTTTTTGAGGTAGGGACCAGACCTGCATTTTCCAAAGATGCTCTTGTAGCACAGATTTTGTACTGTGGCTCAATGTTTTGTTTTATTACCTATTCCTTTTCTAATAACAAATTTTGTTTGGTTTGCTTTTGTGTCCATTTTTGATCATTTGGCTGCCTAACCTGAGGTTGAAGTAGCTGTGTTATTGTAGTGATTTGAACACACCACTATTAGCTTTCTGTGTTGCTAATTTACGTAGAATAGTTAAAATTCAACATTCCAATTTCTGTTTAGACTAAAGAGTTCTAATTTAAGAAGCAAGCAAGGCAAGAGCATGTTTTTGATTTCAGAGGCTAAAATGAAATGCCCTTAGCTTCTCATGAGGTTTAGCAGCAGGGACTCAGTCAGGACTTCATGTGAATGTACAGCAACAGCAAAAATACGAATGTTTAGAAATGGATGAGAGTGTCTTCCAGTTTTGAGATGAGTTATATCAGGAGGGGGTAATTCTCTCTCCAAATTTTTTTTAGTATTATTTGTTAATCTTGCAAAGTACTTCCTGAAGGTTTTTCAAGCTGCTTTGCAGCAGGTCACGGTATCTTTATGTTACTAGAAGCTATTTTAAAAAAAGAATTATCCATTAAAAATTTTAATCAATGCATGTACATTTCAAATTACAAGTAGTCTAAGATGGAGGTTTCAAGCACTACTTACTTCTTAAAATGCAATTGAATTATCCTGTTAATGTTGATAAGTAGCATAGGTTGAATCAATAGAACTCCATACTGTTGCTAGATTTTATAGTATCAGAAGGTTTTGTTATTATATTTTTACTTTGTGTTTGCAATTCCAGGTTGATTCCTAGCTATACACAACCTGGAGGCAGATAACAACATTTTTGAAGGTAAATAAAATTACTTAGTCTCATCAACTGAACACATGACTTTATAAAAACCTTTCTGTGAACCCTATGTGCTACAAAGCTCTTCAAATTCCTAAGGAGATAGCTGCCATGTTCTGGATTGTACTGGATTGGTAGAGGGAGTACTCCCTCACATTAAGTGTATGTTCTTAATTATTTTATTCCTTCTTCTATTTACCTTTTCTTTGGCATTAGAGAAATGTGATGCTGCTGCAGATACAACAGTTTATGGCTGGCCTATTACCCAGAAGATGCTCTGCAGCCATACCCAATAAGATAGGCTCACTGACATTGGCTAGTGGTTTGAAAGGAAAAGTCACACACCATTGATTCCTTTTTGGGCAAGAGGATGGGTTCTGTTCTGGATTGAAGACAAAGATGAACGTTCAGGTCTTAGGGTTCTGATTTAAAGGAGGGAGATCTCAAGAGACTTGTATTTGACATTCTGCTCTGGGACTATTTTTAGTATTTTTATTAATAGAGTGAGCAAGGAAACAGGTGGGCTAAGTGTGTATCCTGATGGTTTTCTTATTGTTTGTACAGCCTGACCCATTATTTATTTCATACGTTTTACTATTGTTTAAGCTTAATTAATTGTATGACAGTATTGTTCCCTGAAACATATTGGAGCTTTTAAGATTCTTCATTGCTTGCACTTAGTCCTTCATAGCAGCTGGGGGAAGGGTGATGCTCTTCTGTCTTAAAAGCTGCAGAGAAGGAGTAAAAGAATACAAAGACTTATTTTTATGAAAAGAAAAATCTGTGTGAGAATTTGAGTTGTGAAAATAAAGGTAAGTCTTAAAATCTAATAAAATACTTTTCTAGCACTAAAAATTGCAAAGTGAAGTGTAATATCAATATCTTTTTGCTAAATGGAAAGTGCGATATCAGCTTCTTGAAGTAACCTCTATATTGCTAGTCTTCAGTTAGCCTTTAAATAGAGCAAAGTGAGTCAGACTCAAACAATTATGTTTGGAACAAAGATATTTGATTACTCAACCATAGGCATCTAGCTTTTAACTCAATACAGTAGTTTTGTGTGGGGGTGCGGCGGCCCGATGCTGCGGATCCCGAGTCCCCGAGGCCGGCGGTCGGCGTAATCCACGGGGACGCTACCGAGGATACCATCGCCTGGGACTCGGAGGAGGCCGGGCCGTAAACCGCTCTCTCCCTCCCCTGGAAAGTTTTCCTAAGCTTATTGGTTTAAAGTTCGCTTCCCCGCCCCTAGCACCGCCCCCGCTGCTTGCCCTCACTAGAATGTTCTGTTGCCGGGCTTCCCCCATGAGTTGCTTGTAATCCCCTCCCTACTTATATTTCATTTGCTCCCCCGCTTGTCCCTCATGTTGTCCCGGAGCCCCGTTGGCTCCGCCCCTGCTGTTCCTCCCCGGGAAACCCCGTATTTCCCCCTAAAAACCCCTTCCCTTTGTTCTCTCGGCGTGGTGTGGCCGCGACCCCAGCCCCGCCGGGTTCTGCGCCCGGCAGCTGCGTGGACCGCCCCACCCGAGAGCCCCCAGTGTGCCTCCCCCGCGCCGCTTCTCCTGAATAAACTGCACACTGCGGACTCTCAACTCGTAGCACTCTCTTTATCACGGGAAGCGACCAGCGACTCCACGGCGTTCCTGCCCGGCAGGCACCCGCCTCCGCCGCGTGGTCCCTGCCGCTCCAAGGAGCGACCCTGGGAACACTGAGGCTGACCGCAGCCGCCTCTGGACAGAGCCGAACAGCCGGGAGGGCTGAGAGCTTGGGCCAGGTGAGGCCCCCGAGGTCTCCCGAAGCCCCGGAGCTCGTTGGGGCCAGGCGGCCGGACCCCGCCGGACCCCTACAACTTCAGTTTTGAATCTGCACTTGCAGTGATCTTTATAAATATTGCTTCATACTTCAGTCTTCTAAAAATCTTGTCAGGAAACAATTATAAGAGGCCAGCTTCAGGCTTGATGTAATTAAATGAAGTGAGTGAAACTGCACCAATGATGCACTTGGCTCAAGATTACACAGCAGTCTAAATAAAAATATTGTGTGCAGCTGGTTTTAATTATTTAACAAGAATAAATTTATGTGTGGGCATTTCTAGAAACTATTAAGGACTTATGTATGACTCCATTAGAAGTCCAGAAAGCGTCCATTGACAGAGAGTAAAGATTCCTGTTGCCACAGCTTTCCCCTCCATCATTCCCTACACTACAAATTTCTACTCTGGATGTTATGATAAGCAGGGGAGATGCAAGTTTCTATTTTACAATTGAACTAACACTCTTCTCGTTTGCCATCAGTTTCCTTTATGTCCTTATATGTATCCCAGAGTTATCACAGCTCTCAGTACTGCAATACTGCAGACTTTAAAATCTGGAACAAGATCAGATTTCAGTGCCAGATGACTAATTAAAGGGTAGAGAATAAGGGTAGAGAATGCCATTACTGTCACATCACACATTAGTAACAGACATAATGAGCTTAGAACTTGCCTAGGAAATTAGAAGAATAAGGAAACCCTTGAGCTCTACATTTCTGAAATTCATAGATGAGATGTTTGTTCTTTATTTTCTTTATATGAGATATTTGTTATTTATTTATTTTGCTAGGAGAAGGAGAGAAGGCACAGTATGGTGGTATGTTCATACTACACCTGCTAGAGGACACGCATGAAGTGGTTATGACCATTTTTGTAATAAGAACGTATGGAAACCTACTTGTAAATTCACAGGTTTGTTCGTTTACTTCTCACAATGTAGAATCTCCTGATTTTCACTAATCACTCTCTACTAGCTTGGATGGGTGTGCCAGAGTGACTGCATAAAAAGACTTAAGAATGCATTCAGCCAGGAAGGTGTCAGCCCATCTGCAGAGCTTGCTGCTGACTCCTTCAGCAGGGTGACTAGTTTGCATCCTGTTTTGAGGTCTTTTACCTCAGGCTATTCAGGGTAGCTGAAAGACAAATGATGTTCTTCCAAGAGCAAAAAAAAAAACATAGGCGCATTTAACCACAGCTCCTAAGTTCCTCTGTGAAGCTGTGCCAAAATGCAAATATGACTGTATGAACTAGGGACCAAGGGCATGGAAAGTAGGGTATAATGAGCAAAGAAACCAGCACACTGAGTAGATTACAGGAGCTACTCATGGCTGACCAAGAACAAGAAACAACTGAGTTTTATTAGATTTTTTAGGGTTTCTAAACTCTAGGAGAATATTTGATGTGGGCTATGTTTTCATTCTGTGCATGCTTTTAATTTGAAAACTTACTGTTTCCTGGGGATAATGTAGTTATATATAGTGAGGAACAAAAATCAAGAGCATACATGGTGTGGGAAAGATGAATTGCATGAAAGATTAATAAAGGCCATTATAAATGAGAAAGCTTGACATAAATTTCTTGGACTAAACAGTTACATTTTCTCTCATAACTCCTAATTGCAGGGTATTCACTGTTTTTGGAAATATGTTATAGAAGATATTGTAAATTTTCTTCAGAGAATGCTTGAAAATATTTTAATTATACTTTTCCAGTTGACCTTATATACATGTATTAACAGGCCACCAGTTTAAAAATGGATCTAAGTTTTAGCATAACATATCTAATTCAATTCTATGCATAGGTTAAAACTCAAAAACAAATTAAAATTTTTCTTTGGTCATATGAACAAATTTCAAGGAAGTACAAGAGACTGTATAGCTATGGTTTAATTATTGTAAACTTTGAAGCTTTGCTAGCCATATCAAAAATCAGTATGAGGTAACATGGCAACAGGGAAATTTTGGAGGATGGTTTGTTAGATGAAGAAAGCAGGAAGGAAACATGTAGATTCACAGTAACATAAACATGCAGACTTTGTAGAAAAATTATGATAAATACAGGTATTGTTCTGATCTTGATTGTTCATTTATATGCTCAACTTGATTAGGCATTTTATAATAAACTTTAATGTGATAGTATTTTTCTTATTTCCTCTAGTTCTTAAAACACAGAAAACTTGTGCTAAACAGTGTAGTGAAAAGATAATGTAACTGCACACAAGTTGTGTTTTGCATATGTGAGTACATGCCTGGATATTGGAGTGAAGTCCAAATTCTTTTTATTGATCTTATTATTCTAAGCATCAGTTAGAAATAAAGATACAAATTTTCCAATAGATGTTAGTATCAATGTGCTTGTCTACCTCTACTCTGTTATATTGCCGTAAAACTCACTTGATGAAAATAGAAATTGATGGTAACTCTTATTTTTTTCTGCAAAGTATCAGAAAAAAACATCTAATATCTATGAAAGATAAGGAAATACTGCTACTCACATTTACATGTGCAGAGTTGATGTGACACTCTTTACTCTTGTAATATCACCTATATAAAAAAACCCCACCAAACCAGCCTGCTCTGAAACCACCCTCAGCTGTCACTTAAATCCCAAGATGCTGCACATACTTCCAGACACCTATGGTTTTGCTTATGAGCACATGCAGGTGTTCCTCTGACACAGCTGAGCCTCTCCCATCAGATGCCAAAGGCTCATCCTCACGAGGTCTGAAAGGCTGCATGAATTTACAAAGAAGCCTCTCTCATTCAGGTTTTGCCAATAATTCCTTTAAAAAGCAGATAAAAACCTTTTTCCATCAGTGTGAACTATTTTAGCCTAAGAAAGAAGCCCCTTGAAATTGTGTGAACTATAATTGGAAGCCTTTGAAGAACTTCTGATTGAGACTTCTGCAGGAGTTCAGCACTGTTTTCCCTAGCTCCTGGATTCAATGAGGCTTAAGCAAGACTGCTATCAAACTGTTCAGGCACTGGCAGTTTGTGCAGCATGTGTAAGAACAGTTGCAGCTACCTAGGGAATTTCAGTCCAAGCAAAGAATATGTGGGTATTTTAATTGCTTGGACTCATGAGTTGGAACAATTTACATTGCAAAACTTGGCCAAGTTACTATTTTCTGCCTTGTCATCAGCTGCACGCTCGCTGAGTTTCTTCTGAATTCCCATAATTTGCAGCCAGACATGCTAAGTCAGACATAACTCATGTTGTATATGGCCAGCAAACACGTGCTTTATTTCAAGATCCTGAATCCAATAATTGTGCAGCAAAGCAGTCAAGTGCATGTTCATCTCCTTGAAGTTAGTGGGACCTGAGAACAAAAGTATGATAAAATGTATACCTGAGGGTTTTGCTAAAGCTGGGTTCAAGGGAGTTCCTTTGGCATCGTCTTTTTCTGTGAGGTCTACAGTCTGCTGTATTGCATTTCAATAACTCTGTTTTGTTGATAAATCTGTGTAATCATTCTCAGATGTAAATTTTCATAGTTCCAAAATGTGTTGGTTTAAAAAACAAAGAGTAGTAGTTAGCACTGGATTCAAAATGAGTAGAACATAGAAGGGGCAAAATTAAATAAATTACAATTACTTCAATAAGGAGGAAGCAATCCTTGTATTTATATTATCAACTCTACTTAATTTGGACATTAAAAGCTTCTAGAAGTTTTATATAGCACTTTCAGCCTCTTGAAGGTAGGATTTCTTAATTTTTCTATTTATTAGTAAAACAATTATCTTCATGTTATTTTAAGCTTTTTTTTTTTTTTTGTTTTGTCTTGATTTTTACACCCATTGATAGCATAGTGGACACTGAAAATGATTTGAAGACATCACTAACATTTCTATGTGACTAATGTTTTTAAATCAGGTACTGAAACATCTTGTAAAATACTACAATATATTTGTAAATACTAGAATGACAGAGCATAGGCCTCACAATAATGTTAAAGTAATTATTAAGATAGATTCAACACTACTGATTTAACTTGTGGTAGGTGCTGACTTGCTGCAGTAGCCTGCTGCACATACACTTGGCTGTCCTCTTTAACATTCTATGTTCTGTGCATGACTGACAACATCTAGAGTATCTATACTCATACAAACATAGTAAATTGAATAAATAATGGGTTGATCAATTAGTTTCCTTAGTTTCATTAAATTACAGTTTTTAAAAAAAGATTCTCAGTTTACAATGTTTTTCCAATCTGCTAAATAATTTAGATGAAATTTCTTATGCCTCTTTTTGGTGAAATCTGTCAGAAAAAGGCCATATTTCCATCAATTTTCAATATATATACACGTATATTTATATATGTAATAGAAAGACAAGCTGAAGACTTACATATAGTCAGTAAAGATTGCGAAGTAGAAAATTATAGCCAGAAAGAAAAGAGTATTTCCCTAAGAGGCACATTGAAAAGTGCTCATTTACTACTTGATACAGAGCTTCTCCAAGATCCATAAGAGGAATTAACCTAGGTATGTTTTTTGACTGACATTTCTGATGATCTTTCCACTTCAAGATGAACTTAATGGAGTTGGAATGAATCTTTGTTTATAGTCCTTACAATTAATATGTAATTACACATTTTTGCTGTCAAATATTTGATTGCAAATTGTTTCCTTGGCAATCATTACTTCAGTGGAGACCCATCTTTGGCAGATCAAAGTTAAGTCATTTAACATTTTGGAACATTACTTCCACAGGTGTATTCCAGAAAGATGACCTGGTGTCCAAACTCTGCCAGCTTGTAAAATGACTCTTTCTAAGTGGGAGTGTTTTGAAGACATGGCTACTATATTCAAGTTGACTTGTGGTTCTCAAAGACAATTATCTTCCATAAGCTAAATGAACATTTTTCATCTTGGCAATTAATGAACTACAGAGAAAACAATATCTTCTTATTATTGGTGATAAAAGAATAGAATCCAGCTATTAGTGTCTGGCTAGATTGACTTTGAACCAGCAGCAAGAGAAAATAACAACACCGTAAAGTAAAGGCAACTAAAAGTTTTAATTTAATTCAAATAGAAATGATCTTAAATTAATACATTTTTCTTATGAAAATTGATCTTTATAGGCTCAGTTTTAATCTAGAGATTTTCATTCTTTGGTGATTTTCAGATAGGAGCTAGTTACACTTCTAATTATGGGATTTAACCCACATAAAAAATGTAACTGTGCCAGAGCTTCACACTCTACTTACTTAATCACTGCAGATATTGACATCTTGGAGGTGTAACTGAAGATGAGAGTTTGACCTTCTATATTCTGTTAAAGCAATGCAAATTTCAAACCACAGTACTGACTCTGGGATTCTAGGCTAGTGAAAGGAACTCTGAGGGTCTGAAATGAAGACATGAGCCAACAGTGACCATCTGAATTGAGCAGGTTTGCTTTCTCAGCAGTTGGAGTGTGGTATCCACCAGGTTAGTCTCAGTCATCCTATCAATTTTTGAAGACAAGCTAAACATTTTATTGCTAACTTCTTATCAGAGCATCAGCCTGTACTCTAACAATCTCCACAACAGATGCTATCATGCTGTGACAACCAGAAAGTGAATTTTCCCTGTTTAATATGCCCTCTTACTCTTAAAGCTTGATGAGTGACTTCCTGGCTTTGAATTCTGATGCCATCTCTGGTGCAAGCTAGAGATTGCATTTAGCAAATGGCCACCTAACTGTGAATGCAGGAGAAACCATGTGTGTAGCCATTGCTGAGAATTTATACATCTATCAACACTTGTTTAATACCATGTCTATCTCCACATGCTAACCTGACCTTGTTTTCACATTCTTTATCATCCTTGTGTAAATCTCCATTTATATCCTTTCACATTGAAAATTTGATCCCATTTTATCACTTAGAAATGGAGAAGGATTAACAGGAGAGAAAACTGAGTGCAGGAAGCCCACAGCGCAATTTCAGGTCTTTCCCATCTCATACAATAAAAGAAAAAGCTTATAGCAATTTCCAAATGTTTTGCCTCAGTAGTAAATAATTGGGATAGTCATTCGGCAAAAAGACTCAATACTAGTGTACCAAAGGAAATGTCAACATTCCCCTTCTCATGAAAATAAGAACTGACATTTATGACAAGGAAGAAATTACAGCTAAATAATTTAGTGTGCTGTTGTCTTTATGTAAAGGATATCAGTGCCAAGGATTTCTGGAAGATTCTGCTTACAGTGCTTGTAAAGAAGAGTGCTGCAGCCGATGCATCCATAGGAAACAAATACAATGTGATTGGGTGAAAAGGAAGGGTGGGGAAAGAGACTACAAAAGGCAGAAATCACAACTTTTTTTTCTTAAACAATTGATAGATGTAACTCTTCTCAGCAAGATAGAATTTTCAACAGATATACGTAACTAGTGATTCTAGTCTTCCCGTTACTTTTCTCCACCTGGCAGCATCTTCAGGTGTGCTGCATGGTAAAAGAAATGAAAATCTTGTAAAACAAGTAATGTGTGGTAAATTTCTTTCTGAATACTAGGAATTATTTCGTTAGTTAAAGGAGAGCTGTGTTCTAATCATTACAGACAATAGAGAAAATGATCTATGCTCCTGCTGGTTGCTGTATCATATCTGGACTTACATGATTACTAAATAAATATAGGATAAATATAGGAGAAGCTTGTGGGTTTTGGTGGGGGGGGGGCAGAGGGGTGTTGTTTTTTTTTTTTTTTTTTTTTTAATGCTGCATTACTTACGATGTAGAAAGTCTTACAATAGCAGTGCCAGACTGTTTTCCAGGTGGCAACTCTTCAAGTTGGTTAGTGGAGAAGGCATTATGAAATTATTTCTCTGTAGCAAAAACTACCAAAGCTGAAAGTAGTTTGGTAAATATTACCTTTAAAAGTTGCCATTAAAATTACATACCATTAGTATCCTTGGAAAATGCAGTCTTCAACATGGAGTTATCTGAAGTCATGTAAATGAAATATTTTGTTCTGTAGTGAACAGGACAAAAATGAAATATAAATTATGCAAAATCATAATTAGGAAAAAAATGCATCAGGAATCTAGAAGCACCATAGTAAAAGCACTCTAGTACTTGAAAATGGGGAAATGTAAGTATCTAAATTTGATGTTACTAAGGGTTTAAGTTTGTAAAATTATTGTTTTAAAAAAATAGGGCAAAGATAATGACAAATACGGAAATTATGATTGCCATGGTCATAAATTCTTGGCCATAAAACTGGGCAAGATGATTTTATGCAATTATAAAGTAAATATATTAATCAGTTAGACAGTTAAATAAGACATTAAAGATTTACATTATGGCAAGTGTTCCAGAGAGTTTACTAATTCAGAGTGCAATGAAGGTATTTATATGGATTGTTTAAAAATATAAGAAGATGTTAAGTAACTATAAGCTTTGTAACTATAGTGCCTAAAAAAATTGCTTCAAAGATAGACGCTACAGTATTTTTTAAGTTGAAATGCTGAAAGCAGAAAACTATAGTGTTAAATGTGTTGTGTGCTACTGTTATTGATATTTCACTGGAATTATTTTTCCTATTTCTTGGGGGGTGAGGAGGGCATTTTTCACTCTTTTCCTTTTCTCCATAATACCTTTATGATGTCTCAGTCTTTATGATGTTGCAGTCTACTGTAAACAGTGTTTTTTAATAAACCATAATCTTATCTCATATAGCAAGCAGCCATAAACAGATCCTTACATCTGAGAACTTACAAAATGTCACTTCACACAGAGATACTGTGTACCAAAAGCAGTAGGATGACATTAGCACTGTAGCATGTGCTTTGCTAATAAAACTATTAACTCTGCCTCTCATCATGGGAAATGAATTTAAGTGTAGGGCAGTCCTAGTAAATCTTTACAAGTCCTCATTCTGGAAGCAAATCAATTGCAGTTATTTCATTTTCTCCTGTAATGTGAGGAGATGCCCAGAACTCAAGATGGCAAATAATATGTTTAAATGTGCTGAAAGTAGCAGAAGAGATAGGAGGAGAGAGAATGCCTGGAACAGAGAAGCAGGCTAAGATCACACATTTGCTTATGGAATTGCCACCATTCTTGCAATCATGTGGCAGCTGCCAGCTTTATAATTCTTAGAATGCAATTCTTATGGCCTTCCTAGTTGCACTTGCCCAACTATAAGATGAAATCAATGGCTTGTACATTGAGCATTTGGTTTAACTTACTAATACTTGACAAATACATTCATCTTATCTGATGATGTGTTTTCTACATTGCTTTAAGCTTTTCCTATCTTCAAAGAAATTTAAAGAAAAAAAATAACGCCAACTGCTTTGCACAATTGGGATTTTTTTTTTCCCCCTAACAGAACATAGAAGTGAATATTCATAGAACATAATTGTGATAGCAGTAAAAGGCAAGTCAGGGTTTGGTCTCCAAAATAGAACTTAGCGCATTCAGTAAGAAACAGTGTCCTAAAAGAATTCATGTTCCCTGTGCAAGCCTAGAATGAATGCAAAAACAGAACCAAAAAAAGACAGGAATGTAGGAGAGAGTTACAGATGATGTCTTAAGCAGCAATGTCATACTAACTGCTTAGCCATCAAATGTTTGGTAGCAGTCATGAAATGTGTAGTTTCCAGGTAAGTTGAATGCCAAGATGATTCTTTTGCAGTTGTTTTGGAACACTTCTTCCATGGAGGAAGGAGAAATAATTTGATTTGATAATTTAAAAGAAATCTAGCTGAATGCAACAAGAGATTGGAAAATCAACCAGAATTCTTTTTGCTTAGACAAGAGGGAATGAAGTATCTAGTTTTTTTATTTATTCAGATGACTCCCTGACCATTTCCTTTTCTCTTAAAACTTACTGAAAATGTTTTACTGTATTTTCTTCATTCTCATTATACCACCTAGTGAATAAAAATGATGGATTTTAAAAACAAAGTGGATAAAGTGGGCAGCCACATGGTCTGGTGAATGATACATCACAAGCCTTTTCTGTTGAAGTATTTGGGGGTTGGGTTTTGTTGGGTTTTTTTTAATGTCTCCATTGAATGTTAAGGGTGGAAACTAGTTTGGTTTTTTGTCTGACATTACTTAATTGTGACTGTTTGTGTGACTAAAGAGATTGATACAATCCACCTGTATCTGAATGGTATTGACTGATCTATATATGTATCCATAGATGCTTTTGGATTTCTGATTTACCTGACAAGGGATTGAACAGAACTCATAAATCTCACAGAAAACTACTGGACTGCATAATATTCTTTGAGGTCTTTTTGTTCTGCTTTAAATCAGGTACAGGGAAATAACCTCAGCATATTCCTCATTTGTACTCCACCAAGTATGCACACAATATTGTTTCAACTGTTTGGATTCTGTACAACATGTGGACAAAAAAATGATGAACACAAAAATGAATATGGAATGAGTTCAAGTGGTTGAACCAATAAACAAGACTACTGCAGCATGCAATCAAGTTTATTATGTACATGTACAATAAACCTGGCAAACGGAATGCTGAGTAAGTAAAATATTAGGAACCATTTGGCATTGCTTTGTATTTTGTGTTTATGTGTGTGAAACATATTTCATTATTTGAAATCCCTTCTAGAGTGACCTGCTGTGCTGTCCAACTGGATAAGTGATTTATGCTATTATATCAAACAGAGTAATGACATTTAGAGAGGAAGAAGGAACTCTGTGGCAGTGCTACTTTACTCCCTCCTGGAGCCTCACAAAATGTCATTTGTGTCATGCTGAGTGCTGTTTATTTTGGAATAAGATACATTTACAGGTTTGACTCCTCAAGTGCGCTGAGGCAGCCTAATAGAAAGGCACAAACAAAAACTAAATAAAAGAATGGCATGATTGTAGTGCAGCATCACCGATTTCCAGCAGCGGCAGAACCAACCTGTTTGTATTTCATAAGTGTAAAGGAACTTTTCTATAGTTTAGCATGTGGTTTCACCATAAGTTAAAGCAAAACTAATATTCCAACCCTTAGTTAGAGGGCTGCCATAGGTGTGTGATGTTGCTGCTCTCCCTGCATGGGTTCAAGAAATTGCTTAGGGTTCAACAGTAACTCTTCATCAGGAATAAAAAGTTTAGTTTTCAGTGAGATCAATGAGTGTATTGAACTTCTTAGGTGTCTGTAGAATCATAGAATGGTTTGAGTTGAAGGGACTTTAAAGAATACCTAATTCTAAGCCACTCACTGTGGGCAGGGACATCTTTCACGAGACCAGGCTGCTGAAAGCCCCATCCAACCTGGTTTTTAACACTTCCAGGGATGGGGCATCCACAGCTTCTCTAGTCAGTATCTGTTCCAGTGCCTCACCATTCTCAAAGTAAAGAATTTCTTCCTAATGTCTGAACTAAATCTAACATTTTTCAGTTTGAAGCCATTTCCTTTCTCCTGTCACTGCATGCTTTTGTAAAATATTCCTTTCCAACTCTCTTGTATGTTCCCTTCAAAGGGGAAAAGCTGCTACAAGGTCTCACCAGAGCCTTCTCCTCTCCAGAATACTTTTTATCTGCCCAATGGTTGTACCCTTGATTACAACTTCCTAATCATTATTGTACATCAGGGGAAGGAGGGGTGTTTTGTTCGTTTTCTTTGGACTGGGTTTGTTTTGGTGTTTTTGTGTTTTTGTTGATACATCTTCACGTTTTCAGCAGGATTTTTTTTTCTTTTCATCTGTTGTATGGTGGGCTCCATAGTGGTTTCAGCTGGGAAAGGATGATACTGCAAGAGGCAATAGACTTGGTATACATCCAAAAAATAATGCAGTCACCACACTATTTATACAGTCAATAAGCCTCTGCATCTCATTAGCTATATTTTTTTCTCTTCATTACAAGTTATACAGAATGTATCAGAAAATTTTCTCTGCTTTTGCCATCCTATATAGAACTGAATAAAGAATGAAAACACATTCAGGAATGTTTCATAGAAATAGTTTAATAATCAGATTTATCATCCTGCATCTGTTCACACCTTATTATAAGTGTAGAAATTTCTATTAATATCTCACTGAGATTTAATTTTTTTTTTACTTGTATGAATTCCCCTGAAATCTACCTGATAGCTTTATTTCAAAGTGCCATTGGGTTGCTGCACGTCTGTGTTTCTGGGACAACTCAGAAAAGCTGTGCTACCAATGTGTTCTCTTTGTGTCTCTATTGATTACTAGTTCTTGATTGTGAAGGGTTGCTTAGCATGATGTGGAGGTGAAAGCATGAATTCAAAGCATCATAATAAATATAAAAATTTGCAGCAGTGCTTGAAGTAAATGTGGTATACCCAGTTTTGAACTGAAAAGAGCTTGAAAGAAAACGTGATGGTTGTAGTATTCTGTATGTGAACAGGGAGAAGGGATTACTTGAAATGCTTCAGTGCAAATACTGCATACTTTTGAAGATCCATGCATGACCCTGGCTCTGTCTTCTGCCTTCCATCTGTTCTCATCTCTGGGGTCAGCTTGAAGTGTGGTTTCACTGATTCATGCTGCTGTATTCCTAATTTGAAAAAAATATGCTTACATTAAAGAGCCTTATTGTTTCACTGTTTATACTAAAAGGAGTAACACCTCCACCTCCAGATAATTTTTTTTTTCTCGGTATTCACTGGGTTTTGCCCTTTGACAGCATTACCACTGTGAGCAATGTGGGTGGAGTGACAGAACTGCTTCTCCAATTTACAAACCTGAGCTGTACTTCACTGCAAACCTGTAATGAATTTCCACATCTATAGTGTCTTTTAACTGGTATGTCTTGTGACTTACTCATGAAAGTTTAATCATGCGTAGCCATGTTCTGTTGCAAAATATGTCCTGCAGAGTTTTAATAGGGTTTGAAAATTCTTTGCTGTTGATTTTCTACTGAAAGGATATTGCCAGTGCCAGAGCAATGACCACCACCCAGCATTTTGTACTATGCTTGGCAGAGAATATAGGAAGTATTCGGGGCAAGAAACATTCATCTTTATTTTAATTTTATTGGATAATTATATATTTCTCTTAAAAATAGGTAAAAGATAAGTGTTTGCCTCTTTACACACTATTTATTCCTATTTATGAAGGAATCATGGTTAGTATATATAAATGGTATTGTGAGAAAAATGGTTATAAGAATATTTTTTGTTTCTTTTAAAGTATGCTTTGTTTTGATTACTTCAAATGGAAAATGTGCTTAAGATGGGAAGGAAAAAGATAACTCCATACCACTTTCTACATGTGGTCACAAGTGTCTTTGAAATAGTTACAGCATTTGGATTACTAGACTTTAGTCATACTGTATATGTATAACTGTAGGCACAAACCAAGCATCCCTTTTTTTTAGTGTGGATTATTACATGTCCCCATATTCTCAAAAATTAGACTGCTTTGTAATTTCTCAGACACAAAATCAAACCCCTCCAAAGACAGGTAATGTGAATGTCAGGATAACAAAATACTGTGCTTTGGAAGCTTCAGTGGTTACTGGCAGTTGGGAGAAGGGACTTTCAACTGCAGAGGCCATAATCACATCCAAAAAATTGGAAAAAAATTCGTGTGAATGAGCAGAAAATGCCTCTGATAACTGTATTATATTCAGTGAGCATGAAAATCTGTCCTTGTAAAATCAATCACAGGATTACTGATAAACCTGAACATCAGACTGTCTTCATAACAAGTGACATAAGATAAGGCTCTTCAATAGTACAATACAAGTAAATTAGGTTTTTATGCTCAGTGATACTGTGTAGTAACCTGCCTCTTCTATTAACCTTGTTGTATCTTAATGTTTACACCTCTCTCTTGGAATTCAGTGTCCAGAGATGCACCATTGAAATTCTGCCTTTTTGTGTTATTTCCAACAATCAGGGGACTAATTTTCGTCTCCTTTATAAGTCTCAATTTCAGAAACAGAAATTAAGATAAGTATGTTGATATTTTCTTACTTGCTTCCACAATAAGGGTGAGTGCACACAAATAAACCTGAGTGGGGATTGCAGTGTAAGTTACATATTATGTGCAATATATGCTGTGCAAATACATGTGTTTATAATATCCCAGCATTGAATTATGCATTTTGCCTAATTTAAAAGGCTGAAGTCTCCTGCACAACCCACTGAGAAATTCTTTATTTAACCTGCTTCTTGGGAAAAAGGACCACTGAGAAAACAAATATATTAAGTCTGCCCACAGATTTTTCTCATTTAAAGTTTTCATAATTTATATTAACTGTTCCATGACTTTTCTTTTTTCTTTTGAGAAACAGCATATTGGCAGCTGAAACCACATTCATTGTTTGTGAATGTTTCTAAGATCAGCGAACAAAATATTGTTGTAGCATCTTTTATTTCTATTGACTGAAAGTGAATATGGGACCAAATGTATTGCTGACATTTTGAGAACCAGAAGATGTCCCATAATATAGCTGCAGTGCTTAAATGAAAAGAAGAATGTTGTGTCTGTGATGTTTTTCAATGGCTAGCAGTTGCCTAAGAAGATAGTTTTTTTTCCTATGACAGTTCCTAAGTAATTTCAGATTCTGCCTCTAATAGACTGGCATTGATTTTTACCGTGGTCAGGTTTTGAATTGCAAAGCCCGAGTTAGAAAGTAAGATGGATGTATACATTTTACAGAAATGCAAGAATTCAACAGTCAGCAGAGACAGGAGGGTTTGCAATAGGAGAGGTGGTTGCCTGCATTTTAGGGTGACCTGGCCTCCATCCCATACTTAAGCAGTGCTATTGATCGGTGATCAGTGATCAGTGGTATTGCCTGGCTATGCAATTACCCTAATGGAATAGTTGTGCTTGTGCTCAGAACAGTCCTACTAAAGCATGTCCTACTAAAAAGAAGAACAAATACACAGGCTTAATCATGGAGCTCACATTCCCCTAACCAATCTTCTCATGCCCCAAAAGATTTTGTGCATTAAGCATTAGCTAACTTGTAGTACAAAACCCGATGCCCTCAGTGGTGAGGTTAGTAATGCAACCACAGTAAAGCATGCAGCTGATCACAGTTGTCTCAACCAGTAAGGCCCTGATTCTGTTGAAACAGGTGGTCTGGTATGGGAGCAATCTGTCTCTTATGAAAGGAAGGACTTTTAGGCCCCTCTTCCAAAGAGACATCTGGAGGCACTGCTCTGAAGAACTCTTCTGACATAAACATTTTCGTTTTCCCCTTCTAATTCTCAGCTTATTGAAGAGAGTGTCTGCATGCTTGTAATCTAGATATCTCTAGGAGAACAGTATATTCAAGAATAGCTTGCAGTTTTTATGTATCTTTGTAAATGTGGTATAGACTTCTACTATTAAACTATGTGAAAAAAAGTTCAATCCAGTTGGAAATCATGACTGTGCTTTCAGAATTATTCAGTCATAGTCATAAACAGGAATTTTTAAATGGTGGCCCAAAGTTCTATTTAAGAACCTGCTTTTTTTCTTCATTGTTAGTAAATCTCACCAACATTAATTAAAAAGTTCCTTGACTGTTCACACAAGTATTTCTCTCACCAATTTTTCAATTCATGCCAGGTCACCTTTTTCCCTTAATAATCTAAACACTCTCAAATTCCCCAAACTCTGTAATGACTTTTATCAGTGTTTGCAGTCTCCCTTTTCTAAAAAAGTTTCATCTTAAACTCACTAACATAAGGGCTTCCATTATCTGTGATTTTAATATACTTTCTATATAAATGAAAAAATTAGTATAATTGCATGGAAGACACAGCCTCAGTTTCTGGTGCACTGCAATGACTTAATGCAAGTAAGTGAGTTTAAATTTTGCTTTTCTTCAATGAAGAAAATATGACCTTTTCTTGCTCCTTTAAAATATATGCAAAGTAAAGATTTGTGCTGCCAGTTCTCTTGGGGAATATGATGCCACTACTTGGATCCAACTAGCTTACATGTCTGGATCCGACATCAAAGATTTTGGCTGAAATTTGCTGTTCATTTAGCTGAACAAATACCAAGTCACTGCTTTAAAAATATTAGAAGAGGACACTGATATTGTCACTGCCTTGGGTGTGGAGTGAAACACATGAGAAAACATGGATAAGTGGAATTGCTGCAGGAAAAAGGAGAAGTGGAGAGGTTTGGTTAATAAAGAAATATGTCTGTTACAGACTGGAAATACATTATACTGGGAAAAAGATTCTTCAGGAATCTAATCAGGGTTGTGGGCCTTAATTTGAATACAAGCCATATCAATGAATTTTCAATGTTTTGTTGCATTAAATTAAAAGCAGTTGGACATTTCTTGTGCTACATTTATTAAAACATTAGGCAGGTCACCCATAATATAGTATAACTACATTAACAGAAAAGGAAATGTCTTGAAAATATTAAGGTAGTCTGGTTACTTTGGAAAAAAGTAATTTTCAGTGTGAAATGTATGATGAAATCAGCATAAATTAATGAAATATTTTAGTATTATGAAGATAAGCTTTTCTTTAAAGCAGTGTTGGTTCATTTTTCTCTAGTCCTTCCTTCTGACTTCACTTGATAAACCCAGGATATGCTGCTAATGCTGCTACAGAAACTCTTTTTTTGTTTTTTTTAGTGCCAAAGCATACCTTCAGGAAGAGAAAATATTATTAAGACAATGTCTGAAGAAAACACAGAAATGAATCTTGGAGGAGGCAGATTTGACTTCCCCTGTCTTGCAGCAACTTTCTACAAAGTGAGTGAGTTTAAATATTGCTTTTCCTCGATGAAGAATATGTTTCTTTCTTACTACCTTTAAAATGCAACAAGTCATCACAAATTGTAGCTTTATAAAAAATAATTTTCTCTTCCCCACTTCTGGTCTTAAATTTGCGACTGACAACACAAGAAAGTATATGAAAATAATTTTCATAGATCTGTTCAGTCAAAACCATTTGTTTAAATTAATTACCCCTGCTGATGACATTAATATTGAAATAACCAGCTTGAGGAGTTGGATAACTCTTGACTTTATTTGATTTACTACAGTCAACCAAGAAACGAAATCACCAGAGTTAAATCTCTTAAAGGTGTCACCCATGATTTCTGAAAAGATGATACATTCAGCTTAAAAGGACAGACATGGGACTTTATTCAAGTATGTATTTTCATTTTCCAGCACAAAGCTGTGAGTTTATTGGTTCTGTTCATTCAAATTGTACTTTATTTCAGGTTGCAATCTATCATTTCTCTGCAGGTGCTATTAGCTACACATTCCCATTACTTTGCATTGTGTTACCAGAAGTTTTATCTAAAGAATTGGTAACATCTATCCTGTGATTATGGAAATGAAATATGGAAATAAGCATCAAAGTGATAAAAATGCTAAGCTGGAGAAGTCCAATTGATATGGAACAGATGCACCTCTAAATGATACAAATAACATGCAGTAGTAGGTAAAATGGAACTGCCATTTAATTAACAGGTCCTTCAAACCCTTGTAAAAGAATAAATGTCCCGCGTTATCCAGCTCTGTTACTCCCATAGAAGCTTTCCCATCAGATACTGTCCTTCTTGGCAGAAGAGTGCATGTGGATGCTGTTTATGTTATATTAGGCTTATTCTCTGTCCTAACTTGAGATGTTGCATCTTTTTGGGTTTGAAATACATGGATGAAAGATTAAAGATGTCAGGAGATGATTCTTTATTGCCCAGGTGGTTTGTAGTTTCTATATTTCTGCTTAGAATTAGAACAGAGCACAAAAAGATAGTGATGTATGTAAGAAATGGTCTGTGGAGACTTGGAAGAGATAGAAGCAAAAGATAAAATAATTTTTTTTTTTTTCTGGGAGAAGGAAAGAATAATGGAAAAAGAACCTTACATTCACCTGATCATATTTAGTTTGATAGAAATTTAAGAGATTTGTGGCAGAGATAAAAGTACCATTACTGGGAGAGGATTTAGGTAGGAGAATGTCTTCTACTGAAACTGCAGATTCAGTGTAAATGGGAGTACTAAAGTTCTTTAGCTGAGAGGGTGGCATAAGGACAAAGAGAGCAAATTTTGTTAAGGAAATCATCCTGTGGTCACAATTTCTGTGGGAAAACTTTGAAAATGCAGAGAGGAAGGGAGCAGGAATTGCAGATTAGAGGTTGGCCATTGACAGGGTAGATAACATCTTATAGCAGGGATCAAAACTGGAAGGAGGCATCAAGAGTGTCCTCATCAGTCATCATGACAATGGGAAGATCAGGGATCTGATGGCAAATAATATGCCATGAAAGACTGAATGGAAGGAGTGAGTACAAGGGAGGGGATGCTCAGCAACACCTGAGAGAGGAGCAGGGAGGAGGAGAAATCGTGTGCTGAAGATCATGTAAATTAGGGTCCTTGTTACTAACAGCAAACTGCTCACATCAGCATGTCCAGACCCACATTTCTTCGGGATCGTGCTGAGATCACAAGCTGCCCCACATTCCTGTTTCTGGGACCGCATGACCCAAAAATGCCTTTTGTTTTCTAAGCCAGTGAATGCTGTTGGCACTGACAAAATAGCAACTTTGTCCTTCTGGGAGGCAAGTGTCAGCTATGTCTGGTTTTGAGGTAAACTACTAGGAATACTCACATAATTCAAGTTTTAAACCAGAGAATAAATTAATTTTGTAGAATATGATAGGGATGTAGGCAAATGTAACATTACCTGTAGTCTATCTGCTATAGTCTTAGCAAAGTGAAGAAAGCATTGTTATATTCTTCTAACAAGATTCTTAGGTTTTTGCTGTCCTCGTGAGCCTTGTAGTTACTCCTAATAAACAGTAACCAGACAGCAGACCTCAGTAGTGAAATTTGGATCTTTTTCACTCCCAGGCCATGTCTTTACTGTTTGAGTGTTGTACCAGACTGAACCCTTCAGGAGGAATTTTACATCCTGTTTCTTTTACTGGAAGCGATATTACAAGGAGTTCTTTTATGATAAATGAATCTTAAAGGTGTAGGTACTGAGTTTTGTAAGGCTGGAGTTTTCACAGCAGCAGATAAAATTATGTCCATGTTTCTACTACAAACCTCATTTTGAAAGGACTTGTAAATCTCCTACAATAATATCCTCTTTTGAGGGGGGAAAAAAAGGCTGGGATACCAGGGAGGGCTTGCATTTATCAAACTTTTATGTTTGAGCTATCTGAAAGGCCCTTTTTCTTTAAAGGTGCCTACTTAATTAGATAATTAAAAAGTAAACTTTAAATGTTACTCTAATTTCATCAAGGATTAATGTGCTGGGAGTTGAAGCTATTCTTTGAATCCTGGAGACAATTTCTGCAATCTAGCCTAGTGACAAATGGGCAAGCCATAAGGGAGATATTTGCAATCCTGCTGCATGTACTCTGTCTCTCAAGTGAGTACATTTGTTCCCTTTTTTGCTGAAAATGAGTTTGTAATGACAGACTGTCAGTCCAATACTTTTTGTACCAGGCTGGCCTTTTTTGGACACTGAACATCTAAGCAAAGAAATCTTTTGGGAGAGGGGGAAGGATACCTCATCATACTCTATGGATGCAGGCAGCAGTTCATGTTGTACTGTCCTAAGGTGTGTGTTTCCCTGTGCTCGAGAAAGCACAGAGCACATGGAGTTGTATGCAAGGCTGACCTCCTTTCCCTACTGCTCTAAAACAACATTGTTTGACTAGACTGGTGAATTATATAGTAGTCACTGATGCACTGAGCATGAATAATTCAAGATAGATTGAATTTTAAACTACTGAGAGCACTCTTGGAAGATAGATGAGCAGGGGTGGGGTGCAAGCCAAACCCTTGGCACCAAGGTACCAAACCTGAGGCAAAGGGAATACCAAGCATTAAATTGCTTTTGCCGTGCCGAGTGTGATGTATGTCTTTAGCATATGGGCAAGAGTGATCAGGGGAAAGCAGACACAGGCAGTATGGAGAAAGGCACATCTGGCATACAGAGCAATCCATGCTGCAGCTCAGGGAGGCAAAATACCTCCTGTCTCATGACAGATGTTTAGTGTGTCCCCTCAGTGATGCTTCTCCCAACAGATTCCAGAAACTGTCCAGTGTTTCAGGGCTAAAGGGGGAGGCAAATGATCTCTTTTTCTTGGCACCATTTATTTCCCTTTGCCAGATAAAATATTTTCCGTGTTTTCCTTCAAGTGGAGGCCAAAACCTCATTTTTTTTCTCTCAAAAAATCAAAAGTTTTGATAATAGCTACCTCTGACTCTCAATAAAAGGGATACAATACATTTTTTTTTAAATTAGGGATTTTGTTACATTCTCATATTCCTGTTTACTCGAGTAGTATCAATTTACTGAAGTTTATTTAAAAGCATGATGAAGCATGTCAATATATCAAAACCAGAAAGCATTACTAATAGTGCATTAGTATTTAATAGTGTATTAGTGCTTAAGAGTGTACAATATGGTGAAGATTAATAGCCCTTGTTCCTTTCATCATATTCATTAACAACCATCGAAATGAAATAAATCAAATAATAAAATCCAGATGTCCCCTAAGGAGCACAACAGATAAGAATGCTAAGTCTGTGCATACACTTTGGAAAAACTTGGAGGATAGGAGACTTTTAAGCACTGTTGCTATTTAGTATCTCTCATTTTATCTCAGGTATTGACTTTGGATTTAATTTGCCTCATCTTTTCTCCAAAAAGATGCAATGCAAATAAACCACCCCCAACACTAACACAGGAGGCCATAGAGATTTTTTTCTTTTTTGTAACTTGTTAGAATTCTAAAATATTTCAGTAATTTGAAACAGCTAAGTCAGCCTAGACATTTTTTCTTCTACTAATCTTGAACTTCAGAGCCATATGCCTTAGAAGCAATGAGCTGCAATATGCTTTATGGCCAGGTTTCTAAAGGACCTAATAGCCACACTTATGACAGGACAAATACATTATTGTCAAATCAATAACTGCAGTTTTCTGTGTAGCTTCTTCAAATAAAATATTTTCTCATGGTTGCAAAAAGGAGGTACTTATTTTTAAAAACTATCTAAAATGTCTTGATTGAAATAATAAAACCTTAAATCAGTTCATATATTCCCACATGCATGTGTTTTTAGCACACAATTATAACATTCCCTTTACTATTAAACACAATTTAGGTTATTTTTATATATTCCAATACTTTGGAATCCTGACCTTTCAAATCCTCAGATTTTAAAGACGCAGTAGACATAAGGACTGTATTATTTAAACACTGCAGCCTTTGAGGCATCCATAGTACAACGGTGTTACATTCTTTGAGATCAAAAGGCCAGCAGTTGTGGAGTAAGCACATCCCTCGTGGATTAATTATAATGAAATTACTCATTTGGAACACTATGCCAGAGCTTTGCACTATCCAAGATGCAGTAAAAATTTCATGTGAATGTTCTTTACACTGGAAGAAATGCTGCAGTGGCAAAAGATGTTTTATTTATAGCTACCCTGTCTATAGAAGAGAGGAAAGAGCTACTGCTCACATTCTGAGAGCCAATATTTTTACTGTAACATGTACTTTTCCTTCAGCTACATTACAGCTTTGATGCTTAAAGTAAATGAACATCATAAGAGGAATAAAAATGCACTTAGCTATTACCTTCATATTCCTCAACTTTGAAATCTGGAAATGCCCCTTTTAAAAACTATCAGAGACATTTTTACTTTGAACAAAATACCTGAAAATAAAAATGTCTGGGCTTTCTGAAACATACTTCAGACAACAATGACATTCCTGAAGATTCATAAATCATCCCCACTCTGGCAAAGTTGTAGGGAATTGCATCAGACCCAAGTGTAGTTGTAAATAGGACTGGTAGGTCTGTAGGCTCGCATGGAGGCTCCTCATCTTTACGGCTTGAGTCTGTGCTCCTAATATCCAATGCAGTAGAAGTCTAGCTTAGCCTGTTTTCTAAGAAATTGTTTATGCAACTCAGAAAAAGTTCAAGACAAAAAAGCAGACCTTGTTCAAACTAATGTACTGCTATATTATTGTAGACCATGGATTGAGCTGTTTCAAAAAGTAAAGGGGAGCATAGAACTTGAACTGAAGAGACCAAAATTAGCATGCCGGAAATAAGATTTAAAGAAGTATCAGAACAAACTACTCAATTTTTCCATCTTTTAAATTCTCTTCTGCCCTTACTTGATTTTTGGTTTGAAAAGATTAATTCCTCTACAATCTCTTGTATCATGCAGCTCCCTGGGCTCTTATTCCACTCAACTGAGGATGATTACCATCAAGTTGGAGTCAGGAACCAGGTGATAAACCTTTCTAGTCAAAGAAGAAAAGATTTGAAGAACAGCTGATATATGAGTGCTATGCCACACTTGACATGATAGAGTCTTTATTCTCACACTGTTGATTTTTTTTTAATGCGGGGAGGGTGCATGGTTTCCCTCTTTAACCATGGGGTCTAGGTTAACTAATCAACACAGCATCTTGTGATAGAGAACAGTGCAGGGCAAAGGTCCAAGCAACCTCAATATTACTGCAGATTTGTTATTTATGGACATGGCTGTGCTGTTCTCTCCCTCCAGCAGTGAGCTCACACCAGAGGCCAGAGGCCACACCAGGTCACTGACACCTATGCACCATGAAGGGTACCTTCAGAATGTCTGAATCTTCTTCTATTCAGAAAATTTTTTATATTTTTGTCTTATTTTCCTCCAAGGTTATAAAATTACTTTCCAACAGCATGCTAGTTTATCCCAAGCTCTCTAGAAATTATAGTAACTGTTTGAAGTCTCACGTGGGACTTCTTTCTTAGAAGAAACCTACACAGCTAAATGTTAACACTAGCTAAAATTAAAAAAAAAGGAAAAAAAAAAAGCTAAATAGGAAGATGATTTTCAAAATATCTCTGTAGACAGAGTCTCTGTTAATATAAATGCATGTTAGCCTGGATTATTTGGATCTAAGAATGCTATCCAGGCTAACACACATGAGCTAGATCAGAGTTTAGGTACAGGGATCCAGTAGGACAGTGAACCTTTTTGTTAACATAAACCATTACGTTAAAGCGGGTGAAATACTTTTGATTCCCTAACATCTATAACTTTTATCCCTATCAATGGACTTCATGTAAGAAAATATTTTTTTCTGAGAGCTAGGAGTGAGGGATAATTGGAGTGAGACTGTACTAAAGACTATATCTATTAAGACTGGTATTTCTATTGATAAAGAATATCATGAAGCAGATTCTTACAGTTTGGAAATATTGAAGTGGCAAATGTGACGTGGCAATACAGTATTGTAAATGTGACTCTGCTGCTTAGACAGAGATGGGAATTAAAAGAAGATCCATGGACTTCACAAGACAGTTTCTGTGCTAAATTAACTTGTGCAATGTATGTGTGCTTATATTATAGCTAGGGCTGAAGTCTCAGCACTGTACTGCAGCATCCCTTTCTCTCTAAAAATAATCTGTATGGTTGTGCCAGAATATCTGGCAATCTCTATAATTTCATTTACAAGAATTTAGAGGCTGACAGAGAGAGAGGTTGTACCAGCAAGGTTCATATTTCTTAGACTGCTCATTTAAAAAATCAGCATGAATTGTGATTATAGATATTTGGAGGTTCCAGCTGAATTGTGGGTAGGCTATTAGATTGAATAATTTTCTTATGTTGGAAAGGAAAAATAAATTTGACTTTGATCAGGTTTTAACCTGTGTTTATATTGAATGATAGTGGGGTACTTTAGGTAAACTGAAAACACCGTCCTAGAATTATGGATGAGCTTCCAGAACTACAAGCACAGGTATACAATGAATATGAGACAGAAAATATAATTCATGCTACAAAAAATTTCAGAAGAGCTGAGCTTCTATACTTTCAGTTTAAAAACAAGAGAGGTCCATATTCATTCCAACCTCTATTATGTCCATCCCACTGCTCCTAGCAATACTTATACCAATTTCAATCACTTTAAATCACTTCTCACCCACTAGCTGCTTGTCACTTAACCGTAGCCAATGCAGTGTTTTCCTTCAGCTTCTTTATATGCATGAGCATGAACTTTACTATATAATGTATGTTTTATGTAACATCAACATCAGCAGTTTTGACAGAAATCTCAGCAGATTAACTGTGAGTTATGCAGGAATAAATTCCATAATCATGTAGGATTACTTGAGATGAGCTAACAGATTTGAATTGTTTTGAAGTCCAAATGAACATACTCAACTGTGACTGTACCTTCATGAAAATTTCATCATCTTCTTCTTGGAAGTACCAATTATTCTATATTTTTGTTCAAGATTTCCGTGTGGCTTCTATGACAATGTTAATGCTTTGGTAAACCATCTACTATCATTTTACTTCAAAAGAAGGCAAAAAAATTATTCCAGACTCTGAATCTTCTGGTAGTTTAGCAACCTCCTGCTGTATAAATATATTGCCAAACCATTATTAAAGTCTCTTTGTAAAATTGTTCTATTGGAAACAATATTCTGTTACAAAAGTTCATCTTAGTATATCATGATCCCTGTGGGAAAGCCATCAGTGGGTTATACCAGCAAAAGTCCCTGGCTGGCTTCTAAAATGCCAAAATGTCATCCATTTTCTAAGTAAGAAAACTGAAAACCAACCCAGAACTGTTCTCCATACTGTTCTCTATAATATGCTCAGGAATCAATTTAAATAGTTCTACAGCAACAGTATGATGGTTGAAAATATTGAGGTACAATTAAACTTAGAACAAGACTTACTTGTACACAGTACTCCTGAGAAAAAAGACATTATCCACTTGCTTTATTTAAGGTGGTCATAAGCTTGTTTTAAAGCCAAAAGACATCTTATTTTTCTGAGTGCTATCAACTGCTCCTCCTTATGAAACATGACATATTAACCTTGGAGTTGCTATTCAGGAGCGATGGATTAAAACTTTATTTCTATGGAATTTTGATAAGTGGATTCTGAGAGCTGTGCAAAGAGGATTTTAAACCATTGTTTCATGGAGAGCAGTGTAGAAATACCTCAGAAAGTACTTATGTTGGCATATTCATGGTGGAGTGCTGCAGTATGAGAAAGAGGGACTTGTTAATGTCCAGAAGTAGTAGGTAGACTCATTACCACAGAAGTTTGACTAAGCCTTGCCTGCTCTGCTCCTTTGTTAAAAGGAGCTTTAAAGTTCTTTACAGTCTGATCCATTGTATGGAATGTCAGAGAATTTAACCCTACCCCAGCTGAAACCAGCACAGCACTTGTAAAAATATTTTTTGTCTTAGAATTAATTTATATCAGAGAAACAAAAGCACAACATGTTCCCATTCCAATTGGCTGTCCCAGAACTGATTTAATGTGTCTCAGTACTGTTAGTAAATTTGGAATTGTGATACTTTGGAGGAAGAGGGCAAACAGGCCTGGGAAAGTTAGTGGGACCTCTGGATTGAGTGTAGGTTCAGGTTTTCAGAGAAGAGATTTTTTATTCTTTCCCTCAATGATCATAATAATTTAATTTCAAGATTCAGTATTCCTCTCTGCTTCCCTTAAATCTATCTCCTTTTTCACATAGCAATCTTCCTGCTCACCCCTTCCAATTAATGTGCGAGAACAACCCTCCAATTCTCTTTCATTTGCTTCCTAATTTGCTGGAAAGAGAGAGATAAATTCTACCATTTTACTAGAGAGAGGGAACAAGATAAAAAAACAGAAGAGAGAACACTCCTGCATATTCCCTTGCTAACAGGCTAAGTATAAATCTAGTTAGGTGGCAGATTATTGGAGAATTAAAGTCAGTTTTTGTACACATGAGCAAAAGCTGCCATGCCCTCCTGTCTTCTCTGTGTTGCTGGATTGATGTTTGGGCATAAATAATCACAGTTTAGGAATTGACTGATGAGTGAGACTCATAATTTGATGGATGTTACTTCTGTTTGAGTGAAAGGAAAGCAGTACCTCAGGACAGCTTGATTCAGCTGCTGCTGCTTTTGACTAACAAGCTCTGGAGTGAAGGTGCATGAGCAGTGTAGCTGCCTTGGGGTGGGTGCAAACATTTGTTTTACTGCTACTGTAATTTTTGTACAGTAAGTGAAATAAATACACGAACAAACAACATATTTATTTCTAGAATAATTACATGCCTACTACTGGCTATATGGTACAGATAATGCTATCAAGGCATCCTCTTCACAAGCAGAACTGTGGCAATAGTACAGAGTGGAGGTAGAACAAGAGTTTTTGCACAGGGTCTGGGTGTAAGGCACTAATCTGCTTTACGCTGCTAAGTATCACCTCTAGCACACTGACATCCCAGTCTCTAGCCAGTGTATTTAGCTGTCATCTTCAAACATGGAGTTTCTTATCTCTATGCAGGGCTTTGCAATGGGAGTTGAATTGCAGTAGAGCCATACTGACACCAGGAGGTTATCAGCATTACTGGTCAAAGATGGATGAACACAGAAGTGTTAAAACAGCTCAGAAAAGCTTTTCAAAAGTTCAATCCGTAAATAAAAAGGGATTAAAAGACCCCTGGAATGTCCACTTTCATTGCAGATTCTTTTCCTGATGTTCCATTTTCAGGATAGATATCCTGTTGTTCTAGGGGATTTCAGGCTTTTCAGCTAACCCTGCAAACCATGTAATCATGAGAATGAGTACTACACCTTTTGTTTGATAGTCACAATAAAGTGCAAAGGTATTAATAGAAAAATCTCTACAGGAAAAATTTGAGGATTCACACAAACATAGGAAAGGAGCATGTCTGAAATTCCAAATAATAAAATATTACAGAGAGGTGATTCTCCTCACTTCCAAAGCTTTTTCCCCTCCCGTTTATTAAGGTGTGCTACAACTGGCTAACCTCTAGCATGTCTGTTAAGCCATTATTTTGGCTGCTCTCTCTTGCAAAAGCAGGAGGGATCAGTTGAGACACTTCTGCAATTTGAGTTCTGCACCAGTACAAACCCTGTTTTGGAAAAGAAGATGGCAGAGCACATGACTGTGGTGCACACCATGCAAAGTCACACCCATAGAAAATGTATGACATTTGTTGAGACAACTAGACAGCTCTTCAGACCCCTCGAGGACTGAAGCAGCAACTATCAATCAAGAAAACAAGAATAGAAAATGAAGTGTAGACATTTATGAGATGGATAGAAACCCTTTGCAATTTAGGGAAAAGTTTATGCTTCCTCTTAAATTTAGTCTTGAATACAACCAAAATGTTAGGAAATCATCCTGGATTTCTTTGTTTAGAATCATAAGTGGGAAGCTATGATATCTTCTTTAATATCAAGTCCATCTGACTGTGTCATGATCAGTGATTATCTGGGCAGTAATTCTTAGTGCTTAAGCAGCAAGGAAGATGAAAATACAAATTTCAGGTCATGAAGTTGTATCTCAGCTAACCAGACCTAGCAAGATAAATTAAAAAGTAATTTTTTATTCTGTCATATTATTTTATAATATATATTTTATTATAATATATATATCTATATTACAGCATTACAGCTGTTCTCTGTGGGTAGAGGTCTACTGGACTAAGTGGTAAGGCCAAATATTAATGTGATGCACTCAATCCAAATCTAAGATGATTAATGTGTGATACGGGGCTTAGAGTATTTTCTCAATAATAATGACTTGGTTGTGTCTTTGAATACTGTTCTGTAAAAATATGATACCTTTTTTGGTGTTGCTCACTGCAAAGCGTTATTAGGCAGTATGACCCCATTCTTTTGGGTGGGTAAGTTGAAATGGCTCTGTCACCTGGATTTTATTTGAGGGATATATGTGAATAGCAAGTAGGTTTGTTTTTTGCGGGAATAAATATGAACTATTAATTTACCTGCAAAGACATGAAGGATACAGAAGGGGCAGACAATATAAGAACTCTGATTTCAATGCAATGTGGTCTGTTTTTGGAGGGGTTACCTGCACTGAAGTACAGACGCTGTGCAATTGTGACCCTGATTCCAGCACAGTATTATTTCAGAGCATTTGTGCTTCAGGACAGTTCAGCCCTGGGATTGAATTCCGAGCTCTAACCTGAACCCTTCCGCTGCGCTGCCACTAGGTGGGGAGGTCGGCTAATAGTTTGGGAAAACCTGCGCGTTTCCCTCGGCGGGGAGCTCCAGGATGTGTGTCCAGGGGCGCTGAGCAGGGAAGGGAGCCGTGCGGCTCATTCTCCCGAAAGTTCAGCCCAGTCTGCATGGGAACCCAGTGTGAATACGCTGCTTGAGTGCTCTTTAGGGGCGCAAAGTTACTTCAGCTTCAACTTAAATTCTGCCCTTTTCCCCGATCAGTTGTGAGACTTCAAACTCCCTGCATGAAATTAATAATGATTTAGATTCTAGTGGAAAAATGGAAAGGAGATTTGAAGTAAGATTACTTTTCTCTTCTGGTGAAATCTTGCTTACATTTAAAATCTCTGCTGTATGATTCCTCTCCGTATTTTCTCTCATTAAAAAAAATTACAAATAAATAAATAGAAGATCTGGATAATTCCACACACAAAACTAAATGCTAGCTGCCTTATCTAAACTGCCTGATCTTTCTAATTTTTAGAGACATCCAAACCTTCAATTATTCCCCTCATCCTCACTCTCTCCATCTATCCTTACTCGTTTTTCTGTCAAAAAAACTTTAGACACTGCACTCCCATTTCAAGTTTTCCAAGTTCTTAATGAAATAAATATTTATTTTCATTTTAAATCATAATTATAATGAGTATACAAACTACATTTAGAACAAGATTTGGAAAAACATAGCACTGTTGAATAGGAAAAAATGTGAAAATTCAAGTTTGGTTTTCAAGGGGGCTAGAATATCATAAATGTTGGCTAATAGAAGAAATATTTATATGGCTGAGTGAACAGTGGCACAAAGCATAAAATCAAGACTTTTTTTCTGCTCCAAAGATTAATCTTATAAAGCATGAGAACCTTGCAAGGAAAGCAATAATATAGCAAACCATCTGTATTTTGAGAATGCATTATTTTTAAGTATTTTCTTCTAGATTATAGTTTGTTGTACTTATTTGTCAAACTCTCAGGACAAACTCCTAATTGTAAACTTTAATTTCCTCTCCTGTCGCACTTAATTCATGCAGTTATATATATGTCTAGTGCCTTTTCCCATCTCAAGTGAAAAAGCTACAACTTGTTTTCAAATCTAAACTGCATTTCTCTGCCAGAGAACAGCAGAGTGGCATCAAATGTATGAAGTGCTGTGAGAATCCGGGGCAGAAGTGTGTGAATGTGCACTGAGATATTTTGTTTACTTGTTCAGCCTGTGTTTTACACATCTTAAAACTGAATTTTAAAAAAAAAAAGTTGGGCTTCTGAGTTTTTAATTGGCCAAATATATATGATCAATAAACAGAGATTTACATATTAAAATACAGTAATTTTCAAGTTCATTAAATAATAAATTCTCTGACTAGATATAAAACTGACTGAAAAGAACCAACAAATATCAGAGAAAGAGACAAGACCAAATTCAAACCATATAAACTAATGAGAGAGAGGGAAAGCATGAGCTGAGAAAAGCACTATGTGCTATGGTCTGGTTGACAAGGTGGTGAATGGTGAAAAGTTGGACTTGACGCTGTTGGAGGTCTTTTCTAACTTAAATGATTCTGTGATTCTGTGATCTCTAGAAAGAAGAAAATTAACTACAGGCAAGCTCATATTACATAAATATTTGCTGTTGGTTTTTCTTTTTTTAATTCATCTTTTTAATTTTTGAAGTTGTTTTCTGTCAAAAACACAGAGGCAGAAATACATTTCACTGCTGCTGCTGTTAGCTTAAAGAGGAAATGCAGCAAAGCATTTCTGGTCCTGCTGCTGTGGGAGACAGGAAGGCTGTCAGACTTTGTTACATGGAAAGCTGTCTAGCCCTGACTAAAATTCAGCCACAGTGATTTTTACATTTGAGACAAGTTGTGGATAAAAATCAGGCAAAATACCACAATCTTTCCATGTGTCAGGCATCTCTTCTGAAAAGCAGCCTTCCCTTCTAATGCTGCTTCCCAAATTTATCTGGCCATGACTATATGACATAATCTTAAACCTGTGTGACCCTTGTGTGTTATGGTGAAAAGACACACATATATCTAAGAGATGACCAGTTATTTGTATTAGATTCTGTACATTTTATGAGTGCAAAGAAATTTTTCTCAAGTGCTAAATTCCATTGTGTGTAACTCTCAGGGAAACTTCAAATTGTTGATGGCAGGTTGGAATGCTTGAATTGCATTTCTGTGCTGAAAACAAATGAGCAAACAAAATACTCCCCACAGTTCTGAACCCATGTTGATATATTATTCTAAAAAGTGGAAAATTTAGAGAATGTTATTGTAAGTTTTCAGCTTTCAGAAGGGAGGAATAAAATGGTTACATCAATTGTATTTCTTGTCTATTTTTTTGTCTTACATGGCTTACACACTGTGTTATAGAGATTTCTTAGGTCCAAATGAAAGAAATGTCCTTTTGCCTGTCTTCCTTTGAATCAACTGAGCTATATATGCAAGGTTTAGATCTCCAGCAGTTCCATAGTATCATACTGGAGAGCATATCCTTGCTCCCATGAACATTTGCGGCCACTGGGTGGAGAACTTGTCTAACAAAATATCTCATTATGACAGAGTGAAAATCAATCCAACTGTACTTTGCTGGCTGGGCAAATTTGTCTAATACAGGTCATATATTAGGCTCTTCTTTTTCAGCGGTCAACGTGGTTCAATTTCCAGCTAGGACATAATTTGCACAATAACCTGAAGTTGAAATTAATACTCAGAAACAAGCTGTACTGGGCTTAAGAAAAATCCATTAAGCTGTCTGCATTAGAGGAAGAAGCTGACCAATGGAGTTGAAGCACATTTGTTATACTGTAAGAAGAAAGTTTCAGACAAATATCACAGGAACCAGGATGACACTCCAATAAGGTAACTTTAGGTTTAATCTTAACTGCAAATAAGAATATTATTATGATGATTTATTTGTAGTACTATCTTGTCCAAGGGAATCAAATGAGAACAGAGCCCCACTGTGCTAAACACTCTGCTATTGTCTCCATCAGAAAACTGTACCTTCCCAGAGGAGTTTTTTTTTTTAAGTAGATAAAAGTAAGAATTATTTGGAAGGCCAAAGAACAAAGCATGGTGATCCAAAATCACAGAGAATGTAAGTGACAAAGCTAAGGGCAGGATCCAGGTTTCTGAACTTTGGTCTTGTCTTCTTTATAGAATCATAGACAGGCTTGGATTAGAAGCGACCCAAAATGTCATCTAGTTCCCACCCCTCTGCTGTGAGCAGGGGCAACTTTCTCCAGATCAGGTTGCTCAAAGCCCAATCCTTTCTGGCCTTAAACACTTCCACGGATAGGGCATTCACAACTTCTCTGAGCAACTTGTTCCAGTCTCTCACCACATTGTAGTGAAGAGTTTCTTATTAGTATCAAATCTAAACTACTCTCTTTCTGTTTAGAGCCATTCCCCCTTGTCCTACCACTACACAGCATTGTAGTCTTTTTGCTCACAGCCTCCATGACACTGACTTTACTGTGTCATTTTGTTAAATGATATTTCAAAACACAGCAGGCACGCCAGAATTTGGATTCACACTTAGCAAAGATTTTGAATGATGATAAAATAAGTAGGTAAAGATAGTTTAAAAAGTTAAGCTTTCCAGAAAAAAAATCAGGAGAGTAGAAGAAAAAGAATCTTTTTCCTGGAAAGCAATACGTGTTTAGCTAAAGCAGAAATCAAATTTCCAGCTTCCATCCTCCAGAAGAAAATGTCTTGCAGTCAGTGAGCTATAAAACAGAAGCCAGGTATATCCAGTAAAAGAAAATTGTTTTCTTTCATGAAATCAAACTGCCTTTCCCATGTATATTCTGCAAAAAAAAATTAAAATTCAGGGGAAATGTTTTCATCAGGTTATTGAATGGAGTATTTTAATATCTGATGCAATACAGAGACTTTGTAAAACAGGAAGATCTATGGGGTTCTAGCGAACCCTGTTAAGGACTAGATAACTTGAAAATTATTACTTTTTAAATATGCGTGACATGAAGCTCTCTCCATATTTCTATCACAAAAATCTTTGTCACAAAAAAATATCATGTCATTGAATAGACTAAATTATTAATACAGGATATTGTTATTTATATACTTTGATTTAGAAAGATGGAAATTATTCTGGGATAGATTGCACCACCTTTACTCCTATAACAGTAACTTCCATTGCAAATCATCTCAGTGGTAAACACAAGCAAAACTGGAAAAAATTATGCACCTGGTAATGGTAGAGTCAAAAAACTTTAAATGGAGTTTGAAGAGCAACAAATTATAGATAACATGAACTGTCTTTTTGTGGATGCCTAAGCAATACATCTTGACCTCCTTGTGTATGCTCTAAAAACAGAATTACCCAATTAACCATTTACTAGCTACCATCTTGCTGGACAAAGTTCCTGTTGCTAATGATTATTCAAACAACAAATTTGTGTAAGTAGCAAATAGACTGAATATTCAAACTATTTTGTGTCTGAATAAACCAACAAAAAATCCTAATTGGTTCAGATCAAATAAAAGCGTCTCTGTTTTTCCTCATTCAAACCAGAAACTAAATTATTTCATGTTGTGCTAACCATGATATTTGTATTAGGATAACCAAAGAGAAAAACATAGTTACAGATGTGATGCATTTCTGGTGGAAATAATGTTGTCCTTTTACCTAATAGTCCAGAGTGATTAAAATAATTTTCCCAGAAGCTAGAAATCCAGATTCTTCTTCTTTCTGAGAGAAGTATCCTGAGTGTTGTGCTGTATTCACCCATTTAATATAGCATTCTCTCATATGAGAGGTGTTGAAGTTCCCAAATAAATATTTAAATATTCTTTGATTCTAGTATAAAATATATATATTTAATATCCAGTGGCCAGAACACTGATCTGAGCCTCAGGAAAGCTGTTCTCTTCACTGGCCTATGAATTAGAATAGTTCAGGAAAACTCCTGATAGGGCATTTAGATCTCTGTCTTCCACCAAGTGGATTTAAATTTGAATTTTCCCCAAGAAACTGGAGTTGGCTGCAAACTGTCAGTAGATGGGGGCTGTCTTGGAAAAACAAGATAGAGATAAGTCTCTTTCGACTGCCATCCTGATAGATTTACTAGGAGTTTAAGTCATGCAGTTATACAGAGGTCCTGTCTGATAAAAAGGCAGACAGAGTGGTCATAAACTTTCATTACAGAATAAAAGAGAATAGGTCTGGATTCAGCCATAGCTGTGTGGCTGAGACTCGTGAGTTTAAGTATTCTGCCACATCCTTTTAACAGTACCTCACTAACAGAACAAAAGTTGATTTCCCATGTATTCCTTGCTGAACTTCAGTTGGCATGTCCTGCCTGTCATGCACAAGGACCTTTGTTTTAGGTTTCCTTATTTAAACTAGTAAGGAGTAAGTGGAGGCAGGGAGGGAGGATGCAGGGAGAGCTTTGACTTATGGTCCCCTGAAATAAGTTTTGGAGGAATTTATCTTATTCTGTGGAAAACTACGAGGAAGAACATCAAGCTTAGAGTTCAAAGCTGGGCACTAAGCAGGTTGCCCATATCTAAGTACTCACACTTGCCTTAGGTGCTGAACCAAAGTTAATGACAAGAGACCTGTGGCCCCTTTGAAATCTATATCTTGCTATGAACTCCACTGTGGAGTGAGACTTTTTCAGCTTGCACACTGGATTGTGCAGAAGAAAGAAATGTAATCAACTCCTGGCCTCTGTGCATGTTCAAACACGTTCCCCCTTTCCCTCCCTGATGTATAGTTGTCACAGTGTAAACATTCTGCTAAATATTTCCTCCACCTGCTTCGAACAATTAAGGAATCATCTCTTAACAGGAAAAATAAATGTACCAAATGTCACAATGCCTCAGGGGGATCGAAAATGATAAAACAAATGTTGTAACATTCTATTTTTGATCCAAAGGTAAACGAAAGAAATGATGTGTGTACGTGTGTATACACATAGATTCACTCTATTGGTCATGTAATCCATCACTGAGGCTGTTGGTTAAGGGATAAATTACAGTTCCAACATATTTTCCAAACATTTAAACCTTTCTCATAAAATTATTTTGGGCTGAAAAATATCTTCTGCTCGTTCTCAAGCCAGGTCTCGGAAGTGAATTTTCTTGGAAGGTTTCATAAAAAAATATGTTCAGTGGTTTTATTTTCACATAATAACTTTGAAATACATTAGTTGACATTTTCCAGATGCACTTTTGTGCTCATGAGCTGAAAAGAAACCCTTATTCAGGAGATGGAATAGGTGGAAAAAAAGAAGAGAAATTTTTACCTTTAACCCTTCTTATTGTTATATGAGATTTTTTTTTTTTCCTGATAGAAACACTCCAAGTTTTTTTAAGCATAAATCTGCTCACTTATATTGTCCCCTTTTGATAGGGGTAAATTCTGTAAGAAAGTATCGATCAGTTCTTTCTAGTAAAGAATATGTTTGGGTTTTTTTCCCCAGGAAATTAGGTCTAGACTAACTAGGTCTTTCACCGGTGCAATGCATAGGAGGTGGTTCAAAGAGGACAGAGGAAAGAAATGCCTCACTGTTTTCCCCTTCAGAGCTTCCAGGAAGTGGTCTTTTGAATTAGAGATGAAACAGGAGATTTGTGGAGAGCTCAAGCTCTGGATCATGTGTGGATGTCTAAGGAATTCAGATTGCTATTTAGAGATTTAGAAATCTCCTGGAGACCAAAAAAATGAGGGCTAGTTCTTGGCATTCCTCAGAACCTTGTAACAAAGATATTTGTTACTGCTCTTTGTCATAATCAACCTGCTAATTTATAAGATATGTATATTGCTTTGTGATATTACACTCTCAGCTGTTTAGAGGGAAGCCTGTGTACATTCTTACTGCTTCCTTGATGCCTACTTTTGTGTCCAGGTTTCACACTATCAGCTAGCCCTGGGACAGAAAGAAACTATCCATAACAATCTCTGTGTGGACATCTCAAACTAATCTCAACATGAAATAACTGAAAAATCATTTGACTTGCAGGCTTCAATTAATTTCTAGATCCATTGTGATTTTATCAGGCAGCTTAGGATATGTTTGAATTAGTGTTGCAAGGGTTAAATGCAAACTCTTGAAGGGTCTTTTGGAGTATTGACCTGCACCAACCTCCAAAATGCTGTGGCTACACTGCTGCTTATGGTCCTAATGTGATAGAAAAGCCAGCTCAGGCAATTCTATGCTCCACTGCAGTCTGCGCCCTAGACATGCACTGCCTGCTTCTAAAATAAGTGCAAGAGGAATAGCAGGGATTTTGTGAGGATAAATACATGAATGATTATAGGATCCACAGTTATGCTGAGCCATAAGCCTGCCTAGACAGAATAGAAGGAGATGCAGTCCTGCAGAGTGGGAGTGTACAATATTGTTGATGCAGTGGCCTTCCTTTTTGGTGCTGCTTCTGGCTAATAGCATTTAAGCTGCTGACATCTGAATCAATAACTAGTTATCCCTTTTCAGAAAGGAGATCATTTGATAATGGAAATGACAATGAAAGCAAAGGTGGACTCATCTGGCAAAACTAAAGCATTCTTTTCAGTGGCATTAGCAGAACTCTCTGATCTCTTTCCTCAGTCTCCAAACTTTCTGCTCCTGTTCTCAAAAGACAGCCTTTTCCTCAGTGCTCTGCTTAAACACTGACAGGACTTTTTAGATGTCAGGCTTGATTATCTTATCTGTTCAGAGTACTTTATCAATCTGTCTTATTTTCATGAAGAAGGTAAATAAATTAATACTTGGTAACATGTAGGCTTCTCTACCAAAGAGCATGTTCCTTATGCACATGCTGGACTCTGATATTTAATGATTTTGAATCTGTATACTTAAGAATGAGATCAAAAAATGGAAAAATAACCACTGGATTTAAAAGTGTCCAATTAAAAGCTCTTGTACCCCCAGCATTGTCTAGTAATCTCCCACTGAAATCAACAAAAGTCTTTGGCTTCACAGAACTTGTACATAGTCCATATGAATTACGTAGCCATTTCTATATTTACAGTTTGAGTTAAACTTAGGGCCATAGTAGATTCCAAAAGGGCAGGAAGGGACAATTGATACTGGAAAAAAAAGTGCAAATATTGGTGCAACTGAAGGCCTATTTCTGTTGAAACCATTTAGAAAGGGGAGCAGAACAATGTAATGAAATATATGAAGATTTCATTGTGAACTTTACTACAGTATCAGGTTGCAGCAGCAGTTAAAGTACTTTTTCTGGGTATTGTTGGCACAGTATCAGATTTTTAATACAGAGTTCTAAAGAGGATGGAAAAACTTAAGTGTCTTGATATTTTAGGATGCATTACTACATGCACTTCAGCCTCTTCCTCACAGATTTGGCTCATTTTTCTGAAGCTTTAAATAGCTAAAAAATGGCTTTCCTATGTTGCCCTGATATTCTATTATATTCTGTTCTTTCTTTCTGGCATGTATAATATAGTGTAATGACATCACATCCATTAAATCTGTCTCTCTTGCTTTCAGAAACTTGTTTAAGGTTAACTGAGGCACAGGGGTTCTATTTCATGTATTTGATGCTATTTAAACTGCAGAGCTCTAATTCATAATGCCTTTAAAACAATGAAAGGATAACCAGTAGAAGGGTCACTGAAGCTGATACAGGGCTTCTGCATTAACAATACTCTATATTTTATATATGATCAAAACACTTTTCATTTCCTGAACTCTTCATATTGCCAGGGAATACAATCCATACTTCATTCCCTTCTTTATAAGGGCTGATGATTTGATAATAAGTAAATTGAATTTAATATTAATGCCCTTGTTAACTACCTGAGAAGTGACACCTACAGTACTTCTCATCATGAATCTTTTCTTAAACAGACGATGAACTTGGATGAACATTATATATGTATATGTATATGTATATATATATACACATATATATGTATGTACATGCATATATACATACATAAATATGTACACACATAGAATCATAATCCAAGAAATACAGTATGAAAAGACTGATTAAGTGTAATGTTGTCATAAAACTGCTGCTATTAATTATATAATTGCTTTTTTTCCACATCTCCATTGATGGACTAGCTAAAAAAGTGAAAATTGCAACATTTTCCCTCTAAAAGGTCCACAGAGAACAAACCAGCTCATGAATAACATATTTCTAAAAATGCTATTATGCATACTAAATCTGATTTGAAAATGTCAGATGAAGATCATATATTTATGAGCTTCAGACAGGTAAAAGTACTGTGTAAGCATTGAGATTGAGGTGGTTCCTTTCCATGCTATTGTCTTGAATTTTTTTGTGCTCACATATTAGACATGATGTTGCCTCAGCCCAAAGCTGGACATGTTCCAGATAAGATCTCTTTTTCTCTTGCTTGCAAGAAAAAGAGGTAATAACTTTTGACATCTGGAGAAGCTACGTAGTGTTGCCTTTTTGTTTTGTTTCATTTTGGGGTGGGAGCAGGGAGGGAAGAAGGGTTATTTATTTGTGAATTTTTGTTTAAATTTTTCTTCTTTTTTTTCCCGCCCGAAACTAGCAAGAAAGTAGATTTCCACCAAAGTTTTACATGAAAACCCTTCGTTTCAACTGACCTTTCATTATAATTGCAGAAATATTCATTTAAAATTCTTTTTTTACTGAAAAGTAGTCCTAAAAATTATTTATTTAATAAAGATCCTTTAATTTCTAGCCTTTTCTTCATGTTTTAACCCTGATTTTATTTTTCTTCCTTTTCTCTCCATTTTACTGGTTAAATAAAAATAATAGCCTGCATAGTGGAGATGAAATTTAAATTAAAATTACTATCTATTTAAAAGGCTTTTAAAACCCTCCAAAATCATAGGGAAAACATAGTATAATAAAAAATGTACAAGTTGTTGTTGTGGGTTTTTGTTCCCAGACAGCTTTTTTCTTCAGAAATGGGCATGAATCATGGTAAGTTTTTTAGTAGCAGTAATCAGAAGGCTTTGCAACTGAAACCAGTCAAATTATGGCTTCTAAATGTAGATTTTTTTTGGTTAAATGTTTAGTATAGCCATTCGGGAAACATAATGTTGTTTGCTGCTGACTAGCACAGATTGAAAGTATTTTTCAGTCTCGATGTTGAGTTGTCTAAGAACCTCTGTTTATATTGCATCCTATTTATGCAAGAAAATGAACTTCATTTTGAAGCTAGTGTCTTTGAAGTAGAGGATAATGTGCACCACATGGATTCTGTCTGCAATATCAGCTGAGTTTGTAGAGAAAAGCAGTGGTAGAAACAGCAATGTTCAAACAATCTCACACAACCATATCTTTATTCTATACTGGTACAACTCTATGGATTAGAGGTGTGACAATTTACCTAACTGTTATACGAATGTAAGTCTTAATAACTTTCTGGAATTGTATCTGTTAAATCTCTAAATAGGGGGACCAACTTGTTTTTTCAGAAATGTAATTTGTGACTGCTTGCTACTTTTTCATTTCTGATAAAAATGATGACAAAATAATCCCATTCAAAAAGTTGGTCCTAAAATTCTATTACAAAAATCTTTCTCTGGTAAAATTCCAGAGAGACTGAATTCCTCTTGGTCCTAGGGAACGAGATTTGCCTTGTGATTCTTGAAACAAACCCTAGTTTGAAGTAAACTTATGAGCACATGGGCTGACCTAGTGTGTGACATTGCATGTGTTTGAACAGTGCTTTTCTCAAGGTGCACAAAATCTACCAACCTGGCAATGACTCTGGGGTGTATAAAGGCAGACTTTCATGCTTTGGAGTACAATGCACTTGTATCAACATCAGGTTCACATCTGCCCATCTCTACTGACAATGTCATATAAGTTTGCTGAATGATTTAAAGGTAGAATTTCTGAATGGAAGAGTGGAATCTAAGAGAAGTTCTTGTACTTCAAGAAGTACAGGGATAATCAGGGATGCGTGGCTACATCACTGATTATTTCATTATTTTACACAAAGGATTTACTGTTTTCACAGAATATTCTTGCCCGTAACACTAGACTATTGCACAGTGGAGACTCCTCTTCCTTGCATTTTTCACAGATTTCCAATGGATTTAAGTACAGCAGTATATTATTAAATAGAGATGGGATACACATTTAGGCAATGCTCAGAAAGTTTACTATTATTATCATTCTCCTTGGCAAAGCATTCAACTAGGTCATCTAATACTCTCCCAGGCAATTGTCAAGGATGGTTTGGAAGATAGTTGGACTGAAGATGGACCTAGTAGTTTGTACAATAGCTGTGGAAAAGGGTTTAGCTGTATTATCTTATTAACCAATAGGTTCTTTACTTTAAGTAATTTGTTGAGCTTATGAATTAATACAATTTTAAACCCAAGTCTTCTAAATCTTTGAAAAATATCCTATTTGTGGGCCATTCTTTATTTTGCTTGTGATTGCTCCGTACAGGAGGTTTTCTCTCTTTTTAGAGTTCTAAATCTACAGTCATTTACTTTCGAAATTAATCAAGTCTCTGAATAATCATATCTTAGTCAAAGTGTATGTAAGGTTTTGCCTGAATAGCATTTACCAGGATTCAGTGAATAGACTGTGAAGTCCTTGGGACACAGTTTTTTTTCTTATTTTTATGCTTTCACTTTACTGGGTGGATTTTCTAACAATTTCAGCTTGTCCTCGAGAATACAGGTGCTCTCTAAGCCTGAAAATACATTCCTCACTATTCACTCTTGCTCTTGAGTATTTCCGATGCAACCAGATTGAAATGTGCTTCTGATATTGAGTGTCCTGGCTTCCTAACATTTTTTTTAAAGGGTCATTCACTTTACTGAGAGTTTGCAACTGAATGAAAAATTCACGGTATTTGATTTTTGCATTCTCACATGCTAAAAGGAGAGTGAAGTACAAAATTATCTTCTTCTTAGAACTTAAAAATTACCATGTCAGGATTGAATTACAGACATGATGAAGAGATGCATCTTATCCAAATGAAACATATATATGCTAGTTAATATTAGTATACCAAGAAGAAGCCAAGAAGATTTTCAGAAATACTCAGCATCTAAATCTTGATAATTTTCAAGACATGGTTATCTCCTGTCTAGTGCTATAATGACAAAACATTTTTAAGAGTCGATATCTCCCTGCCTTAATGGGAGCAGGTGAATGAACATGTTTGGAAATCTAGTTCACTACTGTAATGGAAGGAGAATGGGAGATTAGATGTCTTCAAATGCAAGTGTATTTTTTAGAACCCTGAAATAGCTCAAACCTGTCTCATTTGTGTATATTTCAAACATCTGTGTTGCAGAAAGATTGCGGTGCTCTCAAAAGGGCAGGTATGACATCCAAAACTACAGGTGAAAAACCATGATTCCATTAGCTAACATCAGTAATCTCATTTGTCACCAATTATTATTTAACTTCATAAATCTTTGAGGATTTTGCAAGTAAAGCTCATGCAGCTTTGAAGCTGGTTTTTTGGTTTTTTTTTTTTTTAATCTGATTATTCACAGCTTGCTAATTTGTAATTGGACTTCTACAACTCAAAAACCTCTAGATTTCAGAAAAACTAATTTATCTTTTCTTGGTTTAATTGTGGTATTCACACTCAAAACTGTGGAGTGAGATTGCTTCTAGTGGGTTGTATGCAGTGTTCTGGAACTAATAAAATATATTATTGATTGCTTAATGAAAAGCACCATGTTCATACAAATTTACTGTGGCTGAGGATGGATACAACAGCTACTACTTACTCTGTTTGGAGGATCACCTGCAATTTTACTTGGGTCTATTTCTGCATATCAAGTGTGCTTTTAAATTAAGTTATGGTTGCCTACAGGGCACTATATTGGGTGGCTCCATTAAGGTGCCCTTATACTTTTCCTTCCATGCAGTGCTACCCGTTGCTTTTAATTTAGCTTAAGATCATCAAAATTAATTATGATAGAGTGTATTAAAAGTTGAAATAGCAAATCAAGGAGTTTTATTAAGTGCCCTTTAGATTTCCTCATGTGTTTAGTGGTTTTAGCTTTTTATTTGCTCATCACAGTCTGATTCCTTGTGATTACTATGAAAAAGATCAGTAAGTAAAAGAGAACAAAAATGTCTGACTATGGGGGTAATAACTACAACTCTAATTTCTGAGCTGGATTTGATATCCCTACCAGCCAAAAGAAATGTACAACTGTTCTAGTAGTTGAGGTGATTGCTTATAGCTGCCCTTTCTTCATTGAGATGTTTGGTGAATGCACTTGGGAGCAAAGCAGTGGCTGTATTTTAGGCATGTGAAAATGCTGCTGGTCTCCCTCCATCATCCTAATGGCAAAACTTCCAGTGTCAGTGGCGAATACCAACAACTATCACTGCACTGTGATGAGTCTTGTGGTGGGGAAGAATCTCCCCCACTGTCTGCCAGACATGATCCAGCATGCCTGCTCAGGACAGGTTTTATTGGGATTTTTTTGATGCACAGTTGCTGGGGACAGGAGTACACCTCCCCAGATGTCCCCTGGGGCTTGTTTCTGTATGGTGCTGGTTACTGTCCCAGGGCATGGACTCTGTGAGGTTCACCTAGGCACAAGCTCCTGATGGGATCCTAATCTATTTGGTGCCCAAATGGATCATTAATTCTGTCATTCTAGTTCACACCTTATAAACCTTTAGCTTCCTATGAAAGCAGAGCAAATTTCTTCCTACAAATGCTTCAGTTGACTCAGTCCTCTGCATCTGCTGCATCTTCATCTGTGTCTTACTGCCTGGCTGCTCAAGCTGTAAGAACTCAGGGTGGGATGCAACTGCAGTTAGAGAATAAGATCTGGCGTTCATTAGAGACATTGTAAGTATGAAGCTCCACACATGAGACTGTAATACCCACACTGAATTCCAGACCTAAGGACATAATTAACAATATGATCTCAGGCAAACAAGCCATCTACAAAACTCAACCTGGAAAAGATCCTGCATGTGGTTCAGCAAACTATCATGTATTCATTTTTCTCATTTTGTAAAGCCATATATTTTTAAGTGAAAAGACATTATAGCCACCTATAATCACCTTCAGCCTTAAAATATCAACGCCCATTATATTACCCCAGGTAATACTTTCAGTACTATACTCATTAATATGTAGATGTACATATTCTTATTAACCATAGTCTACTTTCAGACAATTAATAGTCTAATGACCAACAGAAAAACCACAATACCTGTGCTTCAACCATTCCGTTGAAATAAAACACATAACAATCTCTGCTAAACACGACAGTGCTCGAACACATGTCCTGAATGGACTCAGGTCAAATCAGCTCCTCATTTCTAGATGTACCTGTTGACAAAGTATCAGGTTATCTATCAGTTGTGCTCCTCAGGTGAAATCATCAACCCACCGCATACAAGACCCCACATGCACTAGCTTCAAAATCATTATTTCTTTCTCAACTCATAGCGCAACTTGCTCCTTTGTATCCCTGGCTCACAAGTCAAGGCCAACATACTACAAATCAAAGAATGTAATCCATTAATTTATTTCACAGCCACAGCTCTTTTGAGGTAAAAGAGAATGACAAAAATAGTTTCACATGGATGATACAATTCTGGGTGATTGTAATATCCTTTTTGCAAAACTAAGTTGCCCTCAGTGTTTCAAATCCTCCCTTTTTTCTAGTTAAGTTTTGTTTGGATTCACTTTTCTTCATATTATACCTTTTCCTGTCAGATGAAACTTTCACTGATTATCAGAAATACTATTTTCCATATAACGAGCAAGTTATCGCCAGGTCATTTGTCAAATCAACCAAATGGGCTGTGCTTTTTCTGTCTTTCACACAGCGAGGTATATTTTGAGGACTGCATCATTACATCTTTCCAGAATACTTTCCAATTCCTTGATATCTTTTTAGAATTACAGATATTAATTCTGGACACAGAATTCCAGTAATGGTGCCATTAATGCTGTCTTACCACTTTTATCATGTTCCCTTGCTTGCAAATCAATTAAGGATCATGTCAGCTCACTGAAGGAAATCAGGTTCAACTGCTCATCTACCATTATAGTAATTTGTTATCAATCTGGAGACAGAATCATTGCTCTTTACAATAGCCTTTCTCATCATACAAATAGTCCTTGTTTCTAGATAGAAGTCCTTGCACTTGGCTGCAATAAAACCTATGTTTAGATCTGAACTGACCTCTGCAAGTGATCCAAGTCACTCTGTACAACTGACCTGTTCTCTGTATTATTTACCATTCCACCAATAGGTCACATCCAGTTCTCTGATTAATTGAAAGTAAAAGGAAATAGATTTTTTTTTCTGTATAAATTAGTTTAATGCATGAGGCCATGACCCAAAGCCCATTAGACTCACTGAAAGAATTTCTATTGAATTTGGGAAGCTTTAGGTTCTGAGTCAGTTGTAGTTTTGCTGTTTTAGAAATTTTTCTGATTCCAGGGTAGAGTAGAATATATTATAGGCTTTCCTGACAGCTGTAGAATTAGTTTAATGTAGTTTGGTCTCATTTTCTAAAAATTATTCTTTTTTTTTTTTTTTTTTACCAGCAAATAACACCTGAACAATTCAGGCAGAATGGGACTAAAAGATGCCTTCAGAGCCCACACTTGAATTAAAAATAATTTTTTGTAGCTTAACAAGCTAATAGTCTATGCCTCCAGTTTCTGGAATTATCCATATGCATGGTCTCACTATGTCCTGTATATTCTTAAAGCATAAATATGTTTGTTCAATTATTTTTTCTCAATAACACTAGTGTTGCTTGATTTGATAATCCTGAGTCAAAATTCAGGCAGGTCATCAATTTTGTAGGGAACCACAAAATTTCAGATTTTCTTTCAATATAGGATGTACTTTTAAAACCACTGAATAATCTTCTTTCATATTTTATAATCTTAAAACATTGAATAATGCATGTTGTTCTTGTTTTAAGTATCTCTAGGATATAATCAATAATCCTTAATAGATGGAAAATCTTCTGATAAAGAATAAGGATTTTCATTCAACTCGTTTCCTGAACCTTTCTGATAGGAAATGCAGGGTATTTTATTTGAATCTGTCTTGCCTATACGAGTTACAAGCATATTTTTTAATGACTATTCCTTAGTGTTTTTATAGGTAACATCTAGTGTAGTAAGTTCCTGATCTCAGTTTAGATTAAAGCACCAATATAATAACTAATAATAGTTCTTCAATCAAAGGTGAGCTGTTACAGAAACACGAAGGGGTTACTTTCAGGTGAACATTCTTCAACATTGGCTTGAAGCCATCTTCAGCAGTCAACTACAGAAAGATTTATTGGTCAGACGACTTTCATATGTGCAACACAAATTAAAACCTCAGTCTTGGAATTTGTTTAACAGTAAAACCCCAGTTTGTGTAAACATCTAGATTGTTGCGGAAGAAACCATGAATCTATGTGGACTTAAAAACTATAGCAACCTGCCTCAGGCCACAAGATACCCCCCCCATTTTTTTCCTAAAATCATAAGTAGGGTTTTCAAAAACCCTTTAGTATGCTATTTTATTGATATTAAACATAGTACCTACAATTTTCTCCCTCCTGGGGGCTACAGAGAGAAATTTTCTTTCTAGTTGTTGCTTATGTGCTTTGGCACATAAGGCTGTATCTTTCAATATCAAAGTAGTTGAGTAAGCTAATTACACTGATCCTAAAAGATTCAATGCCTGTAGGCTTTCTTCGGTGCATTGTGTATTTATACCAGAAATGAAGTTTGTCTTGTCTGCTTGCTGTGCTGTGCATGGGTTCTTAACCTCCTGCTAAGATCCTAGCTATTGATTTGGGTTGGCTCTCTCTGTAGGTGCCTGGCATGATGCCTTATTTTCACAAAGCAATAAATACCTATTTCTGAAAACTGAGACTTTTGCTGGTACATTTAGATGGCCACCAGAAGCACAGCTTTGCTGGTTGACTAAGAGTGCTGCCTTAATGCAGAGACCTAAACTCTGGAAATTGCTGATGATGTGCAGTAACCTGAGCAAAGGCAGTAGCTGTTCTGCCCTTTCCTGAAAACTGGGTGGACAACTCCTTGACATGCAGCTGATAGCTTGCTGCTATTGGATTTTATTGAAACTTCCTATGTTCTTTTCCTCAAATGGTTTTAAGCTTTTTTTCCAGAAAGAAAATTTACACATCAAGGGATAACTAAGTTTTGCATGGGGTCTTATGTAATCAATTCAATATATAGGTATCACTGTGTGAGCTGTTTTTCTATTCCACTGATAACTTACTGTCAGCAGTTAAACTTTTTTTTTTTACATTCCCAAAGTCTGCTATGAAGAAACAAGTGGAGAGAGGAGGGGGGAGAGAGAGAGAGGAAGACTTTATTATTTTTTTTTCTGTGTTTTTTGATGATGTTCATATGTAAGAAAGGGGAAGTCACAGCCCTAGTGACAACGTGGGGTGCTGTTCCAAAGCTTCCCTGGGCAGTTTCAACAGGTGAAATGTCATGGCAGAAATAGCCAGCTAGGCAGTAAAACTGAGGAAGGAAAACCAGGCAGATTGTCAGAAATGTGTTCCTGGCTGAGTGACAGAGACCCACTCCAACAAGCACACAAACATGTGCATAACTACTTGTGTGAGCAGCACTGCTGAAATTAAGGGAAGAAAAGATCTAAAAAGGAAGGATATTACCACAAGCATTTTTTTTAGGCTTTCAGCCTTCGGTCTATAGAATAGTTTGGCTTTTACTGCTCAGCTTTACAAAACACTTCAAAAAGTATTGATGTAGCAGAGGGAGGAATATGAGTAATCGAGCAATATAGACTCTTACAGCTCACATTTGTATGACTCATAATATTCAGGCTATGAAAAGTAGGACAAGCTTTAATGCAAAGAATAACACAAACATTTGTGTCGGTTTATTTTTTCCATCAATAATTTTTAATGACAAAATATTTCCCTGTTCTCTTCTATATTTTAAAAAGGAAAAGTAATTCACAGCTTCACCTTCACTGCTCTGCTTAGTGGAGTCCAAGGACAAATCCCAGGAAAACCTGGAGTGTTTTGCTGCAGATTGGGAGTAGCCACTAGGAGGGGCTGACTGCCTTGAAGAGAAGGTAGGGATTGATTTACTAACAATTCCAATAAAAAACACTAATAAAATGAGTTCAGTACTAAAAGTAGTGCTAAGCTAAGATAAAGTTGAAGTATTTATATATTATGTATAATGGTTACATAATAACTTGTGGGATAAATGCTCTGTTTGATACTAATGTACTTCCAGGCAGCAAAGATATTCAAGGGCCTGATTTCAAAACAAAACTCAGAACACAGTTCTCTCCTAAAAGATAAGATTTGATTCATGTCAGTTCTTAGAAAGAAATGTCCTGTATTTTATGCACCATTGTGGGACACAGATAAAATAGCTGATTGAATAATGAAAAAGAAAAGGTCTCTATTCTGCATGTGGTTCAAAGTCAGTGTGTTTAAAGCCAGGTGGCCTTGTTCATAAGCATGGCTCTTGGACAAAACAGCATCTGTTTTTCCATAACAGCCTTTTTTGCTGCATTATAATCTCTTTATATATTTAATACCATAAATAAAACACTGGCATAGAAGAGAACTATAAATAAAACACTGACATAGAGGGGATATGCCAAAAGTGATCTCTCAACTTGTTCCTTAATATCAGTGCCATAGTTAAAAGAAAAGTCTGTTCAGTGCCATACTGGAAGGGATGAGGAAACAACTGCTGCATACCCCCCCAAACCCCAGACTGTCAAACACAAATAGTAAAGCTGGGAAAGTTACAAATGGGATTGTTCTGAGTTATTCCTTTCAATTGAGGTTTCCTTTTTCCACTTCTTCACATAGAACTTACTGCTCATGAAAGATGCCAGCGTGATGATGTTGACCTTTTATTAAGATATATTTTGGAAAAGGTTGTACATTTCAAACAGAAATCAAGCACCATGACAAACATATGAGGTATTGCTCTTCTACCCTAATTTATGAGACAGTGAATGAAAACTCAAGTTTGGCCCATAATTACAATCACTTATATTTCCTCTGACAGAAGATACTTCAGGGCAAATACATCTTGGACATAATGGCTTTTCTAGTTTAAAAAAAGAAGGAGAAAATTTGATTTAGAAAGGTAAATTTGAAATATAAACTTTCTTTAATTTAATGAGAGTCTTAAAATCAAAAATATCGTAGCTGCCAAAACATAGCCCAATACATTTGGTGAAACAAGGTTTAGTTTAGAGGTCTGGAAAAATAAGAAAGGAAAGAAGAGAATCCTCAGTTCTCTAGAGGCAAGTTTCAGTGAGGATGGATATGATCAGTATAAGAATATACTTCTTTGGGTAGAGGGTAGTAATGATCAGGGTGAAAACGGACCACAGAGCAAACCATCTGTATTCAACAAAAATATATTTAATTTTTTCCCTATTCAAAAGTACACTGCTGTGAGTAGGAATCCTTTTCAGACTGATGTAATTAGTATCAGCACAAGAAACCTGTCTCCTGTTTCTTCACAAGCAAGAAAAAAAAACCCAACAGTAATGACAATGTAAGAGAATGGTTTCAAAGCAACCCTTTGCTCTGTGAGGAGGCAAGTTGAACACTGTTTTTAAAACAGGAAAGATTTCTGCTTCCACTGAGTTCATACAGAAGGTGGGCCTCTGCCTGTCACACGTTGCCCTGTGACTTTAGTGCTGCCTTCGTGGTTGGGTGAGGAAGGCTGGAAACTACTGCCTTTCACAGAGGCAAGTTCTTGATTTGCAGGGAAGAAACAACTCCTGCTATCAAAAAATTCAACATGCTAGTGTAACAAGGGTCTAGGCTTTGCAAAAAGGCCATTATCTGCATCCAGAACTTTGTGGGAGCTTCTTTGAGGCAGTATGTTACCTCTGAGGAGACAAAAACCACCCAAAATCCACACGGGAACTGACAGCTCCCTCTTCATTGCCAGCTCAGCTTTGGGGCTGCCTCTCACAAAGCTGTCTTGCTCTGCCCAGACCTTGCCAAATTCAGATGGGGTCAACCTAGGCCAATATTTTCCACACTGAAAATTTAGATATATTGTCTCACAGTTTCTATTAAATTGGGATGTCAGAGGAGCTGATATGTGGGATCTAGCTGCCACCACTTTGCCAGATCTTCTACATGTGAAAGGCATTAATCATGACCTTCTCACTTCCACTAAGGTTCAGAATCCACACAGTGTAGCTGCCTCCTGCAGATGCATTTCTTTTGCTGCAAGGGATTCCCAATCCTGATGAACTAGAATTGCAATAGGAGGTGGCAGCTATGCAGAACTTCTTGTGGGTGACAAAGAGTCTTCCTAATGAGTTTACTCAGATATTCCCAATTCCTTCACCACTGGAGCTGTTGGGAATCTCAGAGAAAAAGGATGATGATACAGATATCTTATAGCTAGTACTTATGAGTACTTAGCTATCCTATGATGCTATCCTATATCAACTATTTCACCTACAAACTCCAGCTGTCTGAAATAGTTCTTTATACAGACCCTCCACTAGAAAATCAAAGACAGAAGTCAAATATTCAGACTAAACATTTTTTAGAGGAGAAAAGAAACAAAAGCAGACTGTCCAGTCCCACACAGTGGGGCCATATACTCATGTTTATTAAGCAAAGAGATGCATTATGAGTAAAAGTGATGGCTGTCTTACTACCAAATGATTCTTACTACCAAAATGATTCTTTCATTATGAGATCTGAGAAGATGTGGCATTGGTATAACTTGATGCCTGAATATATATCTATCCCAAGCCCACTAGATTCCCACTCACTCTGTCATCTGGCCTGGCGCAGAGATAGAAATTTAGAGAAATTACATAGATAGAATTTTAGATAGAAATTTAAGATAAACATACATTTATAGTGCCATTTTATCTCTCTCTCATGCTAGAACTTGTGTTGCATCTGCCATTATTGTGGGCAAGTATCAAAAGTCCTAGACTGTGTAAAGTGTTATTTAGCCTCTGTGGAATCTCTCCTATTAGAAATCCAGTAAAGTGCTTTCTTGGGCCATCTGGTTAGTTGTTGGGAAGTGAATACTAATGATTTCAGCTGAGATGGCTCAAATACTTGCCATCTCTGGCTGCCCCCACAGGCAATCTGGTACATCAGAAAATAGCTGGGACACCTCAATTACCCATGACCAAAGTCCCTTGGCTAATAGATCATTAGCAGCTAGTGTTAAGAAGCAAGGCTTTGCAAGAGGCTGCTGGGAAATTGCTGAGTGTGCATTGTTCTTCACTGGTATGAAACCTTTGTAGTTGCCTTCAGGACTTCTATCTGTACCTGAATGGTGTCCTGTTAAAAAGATTGTTTCTCAAATGATAGTGAAAATTTTCCTTGCACATAGAGCACCTGTTTCATATTATTCTGAATGAACTGTAATTTGTACTTGACAGAATATTAGAGTACCAAAAGTCTCCATCAAAAAGGGAAATTTGTTCTTTTGGTCTAAGTTTGCTGGTTTTCTTAGTATGGATCCACTTGCTCATGACAGCAAAGATCCTTCACACTAATACAAAAGTCTGAATAAAATCAGAGATTAGTAGCTATAACAGAAACATGACAGCTCTTCATTCCTCTTTGAGTGAGATTTAGTGTTTAAAATGCAGTTGACCTAATTTTGCTTAGAAAATCTCTTATTCCTTTTATCTACATTTTCATGCAAACATTTTTTAAAAATAAGTCTTTCCCATCCTAGTACGGGAATCTTACTTTCCCATCCTAGTGTAGGAATCTTTCTTTCATCTTCTCTTTACTTTCTGGGAGGGTGCCATATAACTTGACAGGCTCATTCTGCTAAGCTCTTTCACTTGCATTCCAATATGGAAAATAAGGTGGCTGTGATAAAATCAGGGAAAAAAATGTGCTAAAGTCCAGGGTCAAGTCTATCTTAGGTAACTTCAGTCAAATGCATGGTTTTCACTGTGATAAAAGCTTGATTTTACTGTTCATAACTGTACGGACAAGAAAATACTAATTGTAGATATCTACAATTTAAAACATTTTTTACTTACGAACTTCTATTTATCATAAAACTTCTAAAGTAAATGTAACCTGTTTTGTGTGAAAGTTTCATATTACAGTTAATGCATCCTAAGTTCTTTGTGGCCTTACATAGTTAAAGATCCTACTGATTTCAGTGGAGGCTGAAGTACTGCCTCATAAGTACGAGCAATAGGAATCCTAAACACTGTTTAGTTCATTAACTTTAGGATTTTAAAATCTCTTTCAATAAGTTCACCAGGCGAGCACACAAAGCTGATGGTTTGATGGGCTGGGAAGTGCCAACCTTTTCTGAAAATGATCCCTGGTGTTGCAGCCACTATTATACATGAGAAGAGATCTTTTAAGAAGCTGGATAAACTTGATGCATCCAAAATCATTAAACACCTGTTCCATTAATGACATGGAATTTGTCCTGTGTACACTTGCAGCAGATTCCATCTGACAGTTCATCTTAGAAAATTGAGCCTAATAAGGAGGGCAGAGGTCCTCAGCTAATGAGCAAGTGGAGGTTCTGATCTATTAGGTTAGATAGAAACTACCCTGTGTTTGAGACTTAAAATATGACCGGGGCTTTGGCCTTGTTTTGAAACATTTATGAATTAGTGCCTTAATCCTGCAGGACTATTCACCTGAAATCAGTGGAACTATTCATGGGAGTAAAAGATGTGCAATTGGGCCATAGCAGCACTTTCCCCCTGAGATCAAGTTATTCTCCACCTCTCAGCCCCACTTCCTCAGCACGCTGGCTCATCATCCAGGGAGGATGAGGTTCTTGGTTAACCCTTTCTTAATTTGAAAGAAATGTGCTAATTGAAGATCAATTTTTTATAGTGGGAATTCTTGACTAATACAAAAGCCACCTTTCTTTTTTTTCTAACAAAAAGTTCTGTTCTAAGTAAAGTCATAGCTCAACACACTTAACATGCTTAGGTGAATCTTCTTTTTTTGCCAGAAAAGTCAATATTATTGAGTTTAAAAATTCTATTTCCAGAAAATATTAATGAAAATGCCTGTGAAGATTATTCTTCTCATGGGAAAGCAAGTTCAGAGAAAAAATCTCCAGATAGTAAGTATATTTTGCAGACTTCAGTAACCATGAAAAAAAATAAAACAGCAGCAAATTTTGACTGTGTGAAATAGTTTGGGCCCTGTGCTGCAGTGATGTCATCCTGGAGCTGCATTGTTCACCTGTTTTGCTCTATGTGTTGTGACTAATTTCATAATGTGTATTGGCCCTAAGAAAACCGTGCTAAAATCTCACAGGCACTTATCTCCACTTAATCTCTCTGAAGCACAGACACCAAAACAGTAGAGTATTTATGTTTTGTATTTATGTGGGTGCAAGAATTTTGTGCTAACAAGTTCTTGAATGAGACTTGGTAATTTATTCTTATCATCAGGTACTCTCTTAGAAGGTGGTTGAGGTGTGGTATACTTGGGATGTCATTACACTTTAAAGCCATCAGTATTTTAGGGGGAGGAATGTAAAGAGGCAAATGGTCTGAGGCTGTAAGTGGTATCACTGACAGAGTGGTGTTAGGCCCATGGTAACGAAAGACTCCAAAAAACCAAGCTGAACTGAAGACACAGACAATGTTGTTAGAAAGGCCTTTACAGACATCTCTTGCTGAGTCAGGCCAGGAGGACTGATGTGAAGGATAGTGTTTGGTAGGTCACATGTAACTGCTTGCCCATCACTGAACATGCTTGAACCTCCACTGGTTGCACTGTTACTCTGAGACCTTCAGATAGGGAAGCACATGAGATATTACAGGTAGTAGATGTTCCCATATGAAATGATGGTATTATGTGCTGTAATTATTTTAAAGACCAGATATAAACAAATGCAGAACTATTTTTTCTTGTGGGTTTTCACGCATTTCTGTGTTGTGTATATAGACCTGCTCATAAAGGTAACCTTTCAGCTGCTTTATCTTCAATTGCCAGCATTGTTCTTCAAGGCACTTTTGTTTGGGTGAACATTCTATGCCTTTAATCTAAGACTTAGCTGGTGCAAGAAAGATCTGGCTGTAAGAACAATGCAGACATAATTTCCTAATATGGACAATTTCTATCTCCAGGCAGCATTTTATCTGTACAGTTCATGCTGATATAATAGGTAAACCACAAATAGTATACCATGTTTTTTTCAGTGTAACCATCTAATTAAGGTGTTTGCTAGATAAAAAATGTTACAGATCCAAACTGAAATTTTTTACTGTTGTCCTAGCTCCCAGCTTAAGAGAATTATTTACTGCTGGCCTGACTTTTTATCATTAATATATACCATGTTGACTCAGTGTGTTAAAGGTAAGTAGCATGGCACTAGCTCCTGTATTCCTTGGATGGCACAGGATGAAGACTAGCCCACCTTACAAATGTGTACTCAGGGTAAATAAAAATAGCTAATACAATGACAAAATATTTTATTTTCTATTGCACAGCTTGAATTCTTTCCTGTTCAATGTGTGAGAAAAGAAATCCCATTTTGTGGCTTCTAAGTCCAAGAAGTGCAAATTCTGTTTTCACTTAATTTATTAAGCAACTCGGGTCTTACAGCATAAGAGAGTATTATTCCAGGTTGTGGTATTATAGCTGACTCTATTAAAAGTACTATGTATTTTTCATCTTGTCATCTTTACCAAAGTGTAAGAATTTTCATTCAGTCTTAGATCATATGGACTCTCTTTTCTGAACCTGCTGACTGACATCAACGGCAGTCTTGCTAAGGCAAAGTAAATGTCATGAAATGTTTTGTTCTACCGCAGACACTGGCAAATAACTGGCATCTGTTTTCTGTTGTCTAGCTGCCATTCTGTTTTCTAAAACAGAAACTTCCATTTCTCATCTAATTCCTTGATGAATTCAGTCTCTTATGGGGCTGGAAAAATTGCAAAGGAAAAAAACCTGAAATATTTTGTTAAAGGAAATCCAAATAGTTTCATAGTGATTTCCATGTAATGAATTATCCAAACTGGTTGGAATTTCTTAAAATAAACCAAATAAATACTCGAGAATGTTTATCTTGACAACTGGAAAATTTTTCAGCTGAATAATATAATTACTTCTGTGTTTTTCTGGATATTTTTGATAGATTCTATTTGAATTCAGTCACTTTTGTCATCAGCTTTACTGTTTTACCAAAATACAGCATAATTTCTGTGTATACAGTAGGAGATTTTTCAATTGTATCCAACTATTGGCTAACAGGATATAAAATACTTATCAAAATACATATTCAACTCCTTATTACTAAAGTTTTAAAGTAGATAAAATAGCACTCTGACTTCAGGAATTATTTTGGCTAAGCATATGACATTAATACTCATTAATATGTTTTCAAATATATTACCAGAGTGGTAATAAAATTAACACCTTCTAATTTTTATGTGGAAACTAAGCCAAAGTGCATTTGATCTTGTGACTGCTTAGCAGTGTGCATGATACTTAAATATCAACATAAATGCTGAATAAAAATATTATCTCTTTATTGAGTGAAGACATGTTGCATCTTATGTTGAGAACTGATACTGTTCAGCTACATATAAAAATGTGTGATAAAGGACTAAGAATCAGACAGCAGGATAAGAGAAGAGATCAGATTTTGGTTTTTACACTTTTGTGTTTCCATAGTTTATCATAAGATTCTAAATAACACACAGAAAGTTAATTCCAGTTTTTATACTTACTGTTTGCCATTTAGGTAAAGTCTCAATAGTCATTGAATTTTATGGGCAATATTTGCCTAGAGTAATGCAAAATTCAGATACATTTTCTGCATTAATTCAGAGCAGACTGGAATATTTACATTAACAGGGGAATCTCCTCACAACACACCTCTTTTCAGTCAAATTCAAATTCTTGAATTTGTAAGCCACAGTCATACAAAATAAGTTGCAAGTTTAATCACTGCTGTGAAATGAAGGTACAGTTTTAGATGTAAGTATTTGATTATTTTTAAGCAGTATAAATTAAATATATAAATATTTTGAAGATAAAAATATGTATATGCACACAGGTATTTGCTTCCAGAGCCCTGAATCTGCAAGCTTATTTATATGAGATAAGTCTAAAATTTTTTGTGGAATCACTATCTTTTCATGTGTAGTACATGTGAGACATTCCTCTCTCAATCCTATACCAAGGCCTGTGTGAATTACTGGGGTTTTTTACTGTCTAGTGCCTAACAGAATCCAAATCGCTGCAGATCTTTATCAGACACTTTACCACACAATTGTGGTCATGGGCAATGAAATGTAGGAAAAAAACAATTATTCTGTTAGTCAGAGAGCTGTGGAGCTAGCACAAATATGTGGAGAAGTTTTGGGGTCTTTTTTAACTGCACCATTTATGAGACAAAAAGGTAGTAATTTCATTTACAGCATTGTGAATCTGTATCACTGAAATAATGAAGTCTTGTTGAATTAATTCTCAGTCTCTCCCAAGCCTCACTATTATGATTTTGGTCAAGAATAACTGGCTGAGGCTTCATTTCAGCTTTACAGTTGAAAATATTATCATATTTGACCTTCTTCATCAGCCTTGGTTACTGTACCTAATTTTGCTATATGCTTACCTCCCTGATCCTATTTTGCTTCCTTCTTGTTAAAAAATCCATTAGAATATAGTGAAGAACTGTGCCAAATAAATTCTTGGTGAAATACTCTCCATTATAATTTCAGCTCTTCTAATACCAGAACATGGACTAAATTGCTTCAAACTGATTAGATATTTTGAGAAATTTTCCTGTGTTTTGTTACTCTGGTTGAGCATAAGAAGAACAGAGAAGGAAATTAAAACAAATTTGTTGAGAAGGAAGAACAGGTGCTTCTTATGGTTTTTATAGAAATTTTTAAATTTATTATGACTCCCTGTTTCTATATGACATCTGAAGAAGAGATGGTCTATATATTTTTCAACTTCACAAGCTGATCTACTAACAAAAATATTTTATGACCTTTTAACATTCATGGTTGCAGCACCACTGCCACTATGATAGTGATATCCTACTGTGATTTACAGCAGTTTTTGGACTCTTATCAAAGCAGAAATATATTGCTACCATTCTCTCTGTCATGGAAACAGGTACAACCAAGCCTTATCCAGGTGTGGAACCCCACATAAGATGGTTTGGGATCTACTGAAGTGAGTCCAGAGGAGGGCCATGAAGATGATAAGAGGACTGAAGCAGCTCTCTTATGAAGACAGGCTGAGAGAGTTGGAGTTGTTCAGCCTGGTGAAAAGAAGGGTCTGGCACCTTCCAGAGCCTAAATGAAGTCTATAAGAAAGCTGGGGAGGTACTTACTGCATGTACTTGTAGGACAAGAGGTAATGGCTTTACACTGAAGGAGAGCAGGTTTAGATTAGATATGAGGAAGAAATTCTTAATATCAGAGAGGTGAAGCACCAGAACTGGCTGCCCAGAGAAGTGGCAGATGCCGCATTCCATCAAGTGTTCAAGGCCAGGTTGGATGCGGCTTTAAGCAACCTGGTCTAGTGGAAGGTGTCCCTGCCCATGGCAGAGAGGTTGGAATTAAAGATCTGCAAGGTCCCTTCCAAACTGAACCATTCTATGATTCCATGACCATTAAAAAGTTTAGCCTAGTGTAGAATCTTACTCTGTGTGAATATATTTTTCTATGTAGTGCAAATCATGCAAGGGAACAGCTGCTGTGCTATGGCACAGTAATTATTTAGCTGCAGCATGCACTTAAAGAGGTACAGTGGCATAGCCTAATTCAGTGAAAAGGCAGAAGGTTTTTGTGTTTCTTCAGTTTAATGTGGTAGAACTAATTCTAATGAATTTTGGAGTGTTACCACCTAAATTTTTCTTTGTCAACAATTTTAGAAAAGTTATTTTCATAATACAGAACTTAAAACTTCTTGAAGTTATTTTGTTGTAGTGCTATTCAGATATATATTGCAGTACTAGCAATTTTGCCCCACTGAAGATATTGTAGTCCTACATTATCTAAGAAATTAATTATATTAATACCCCTAAAAGTTTCTTTTTTGAATTAACTCATTGAAACTGTTATATAGCATGGTCTGTACACCATGACATATAGCATGGTCTTAGAAAGTGCCATTTATTCATCTATCTTCCCTCCTCTGAGGATGGAAACATCTAAGTCTCTCATAAGGTTTACAGCTATATTTCTTCCTTAGCAGTAGGTTTATTTGTTCATATGAAACAGTAAAATCATCAGGATCAAGAACTAGAATTGTCATAAGTGCACAGTTATGAGAAAGTGTACCTTTAATCCTGAAATAGTTCAAGACAAAGCATTTTTGGTGATTTTTAGATATCTGGAAACAAAAAAATTCTGCAATTTCTGCCCCAAATATTGAAGTGAACGGTTTCATTTTTGAGATTTCTCTGCTTCATATTAGTTGTTTATTATTATATTACCATTTGACATGTTACTATTTCCTTCTACCACCTGAAATGACTGATTTCTGCCCCCAGGTAAATTGCTTCCTTTTCTGATGTCTTTTTTTTTGTAGATCAGAGTTCCAATATGGCCATGCTCTTGAAAGGGAAGCACCTAATACACAGCTCATTTATCAAGGCAAAAGTGTTTAACTATGACCTTAAGCACATGCTGCTGCTTGTTAGTTTAACTGAAGCTACACAAACACGATAAAAGGTAACTGACCTTTATTCTGTGCTCTAGGTATCTGTTTGATGATGGTCTCACTTTGTCCAGAGGTTTAACAAGTGTTTACTTTTTAACTAACTCTCTGATTACATGATCCTCTTTTCCCAGACTCTCTTCCTTCATCATATGATACAGCTTTTTCTTAAGTCTCTGACATTTCAAGTGAGGGTCACTGTATTTATGCAGTGCCAAGAACTAGGAACAGTCTTATGTGCTGAGTGTGCTCTTCCCCATTGTTCTGCAAATTAGTCAACATGAAACCAAATAGTGATAATGTGTTGTTATGATTAAGGTTAATAAGCTACTGATTATCTCCATAGACTACAGTTCCAGACACATTATTTAAATGGAATGCTTTTTTGAACTAGTTGATAAAAGATCCAAATTTCCCCCTGTTGTGATAAAAGGTGTTTTAAGCCTTTAGAGAGATAGGGAAGCATTACACAACAGGAAGAGTTTACTCTGTCCAACACATTACAGATTTAACTTATGGTGACAATAGCACACTATAGCTCCAGAAAACATTGTCTGGTAACAAAAGGATGCTCCTCTTTGTCTGAGACTAAGCCTCTTGGAAAAAACACTTGTGTTAAGAAACCTATTGTTACCTTTCTGGTGTGTGCAACAAATTTAACAAATTGTTGTGTTCAGTTAACCTTGTTTTCTAAGCTTAATTGACATACAAGGCCACTAGTTTTATGTAATCTGGTCTTCACTAGCATGAATAATCCTTCAACAAAACCACTGAAGACAGGACGGTTTAAAAGTTCATAAAAAAGAATTAAAATTCCCAAACCCAACAAACAAACTTAACCAGAATTTTGGTTGAGTCTTTGTCAAAACTGCCAGCCTGAAAAAACTTTCTAACCTTCAAAATTAACAAAAGTTTTGAACAGACAAACTTAAAAAAACCCCAGCAACCTATATTCATGTGTTCATAGGATACATAAATCTCAGACCAGACACAGATTTTTCTTTTTATATATATTTTTTTTTTTTGGCTCAGTCAGAATTTTATAACTATTTAAGATCATTTGCATGTTTGAAAATATTGATCAGAATACCTTTTTCTTCTCTAGTTCTTCAGGACGATACTTTCCTTTTAGTTTCTCAGTCAAATCTAGATTTCTCTTAATGACAATGCTTTCTGTTACATGTTTCAATAGTCTCAGGAACCAAAAAAACCCTACAAAAAAAACCAACACAAGAACTTGAAAAGCTTTCTTTGACTTTTTAGTCAAGTGTTCTGATGGCTACCAACTGGGTCATTGCTGACAAGCTTGTATTTTTATGCTTTATCACGCCAGTTGACACTCACATACCCCAAAGAAAAGTAGCTGAGCATTGAGCCAATAAAGGGCACTTGTTCTGCCAAAAAAAGCAAGGTGCATGGTGCAAAAGTGCTTTGACAATCAATTATTAAGAATCCAGAGATGACAACTCATATACATGTATGTAAGTCAATAACCTTTGAGCATTTAATCCCCAGAGATCAGAGCAGACAGTGACAGAAAGGATCAAGGTCAGTGATAATGAAGTCAAAGTGATGGTGACGACCAAACACAATCTAGCCTATCCCTAAGAAAGGAAAGCTTGCAGTGGCTTTGTTAAACTCTGTAGTGATGTACATGAAAAAAAGCAAGTTAAATTCCCAAATTAATTTCTTGCGTTAGTTTAGAGAAGTCCATCCTGCTTCAGTTCATGTTTTTGTTACAAACCAGACATGTGACTCACTAAACTCTCAAGTTCCAGCCATTTATTTTTCAAATATCTCTTCTCTCACTTGCCTTAGCACCTCAAGACATACGTATGAATTCATTCAAAAACTCAGGGAAAAAATGGAAGTCTGATATTTCGCTGTCAAACTGTAGGTTTTAAGCATAGAGGAAAGTCCTAGTTTCATATTTGTATTACAGGGTGTTTGTGTGAGAGAGAGTTAGTAAGATAATTAGTTATCCTATGCATTTTTAAAGAGGGGTTGAAAATTTGCTTTACCTTGAGTGATATTGGAAATAAAATATTTTGCTGTTAGTAGCTGAATGCAAAGTAAAAAATCCAGAGCTGGTGCTGCAAATATGCAATTGCTCATGTGCAAGATAGGATCTTCAATAAATGATATCACACAATATGTGTCTCAGCATGTCTCTCCTACTTAGGCAATTTATTAAACCTATATATACCTACCTATATAGAATAATTAGCCCGACAACCCACTCTGATCATTGAAATGTTCGCTATTACAGTTAAGATCAAGAAACATCCTTTCTAAAAACATCAGTCCAAAATTCACAGGAGAAAATTAGGGCTGCGAAATTCACATGCTGACAAGAATTCTGGAAATTATATACTAGGTGTACACAAGCTGCGTTTTCATTACCAGTACTCTAAAAATTGTAGCCCATTAGAATGCCGTGAGCTAGATTAGGTGTAAAATCAGGCCTTAAAATATATCAGACAGATACAAGCAAGCAATCTATCTTTTTCGTTAAGATAATTCTCTCTTTCATTTCCTCTAAAAAAGAAAGAATTTCATATAACACATCTGAAAACTTGTTTAAAACCTCAAATGAAGGTGGCTCTTTTGTAATTTAGAAAATACAAAGAAAACTTCATTGTTTAAAAGGAGCCAAGAAGCATGATATCATTGCAAGATTAAAGAAGACATTCGGTGTTGTGTGACCTATGCAGTTGCAAGGGTGAAATGTTTAACCATGCCAGTCAAGTCATGCATGTTCTGTGCACATGCAATACATCATGAGACATTAAATACAAAAGTGTGAACTCTGAGACAGAATTTGCTATAAACTGCTCTGGGCTGAGAGCACAATTTGGAGAAGTATCATTACATGTGTATTATGCTTTTACATTTTTTCTAACAGGCAGACACTATTAGTCTCTCAATTAGTATTGAGAGATTGGACTATATGGCTCCCTTTGAGTTCCTGATTAACTACAGCCTTTTAGGCCTTCTCTTATCACAGGCCTTAGACAGTCCAGATGGGATTTGGAGACACTGAAGCACCACTTTTGTTTGCATTGGCAGATTTTGAGTTGGTTGTGGTGGGAATAGAAGGGCCTCTTCCCTAGACAGCCCTCTTTCTCTAAGGAGTGGAAAGAGAACAGAAAAAAAACAAGCCTACTGCTTGGGCACACTGGGGATATAAACTTCTCCTGAAGTGTTTCAGAGTTGCTCCCTGGAACAAAAGGGGAGCAGGGAAAGGATGTCTCTCGGGAGTCATAATTCATGTTCCAGTCTGCTTATTGAATGGGGCAGCTCCTTGAAAGATTCATAGATTTTAAGGTCATTTATGATTGTCTTGCCTGGCTTGTGTGACACAAGCCATAGAATTTCATCCCTTCAGTGTTGCTTTCCAACCCATTAGGATTATATATTACTCCAAGTATATATATACTTAATGATTCTCCAGTAATAAAAGAAATAAAAAATTAATGGCCATAAACAAAGCAACTTTTCTAGGGCTACTAAAAAGCAGACAGTGTAGTGTCGCTTGTCAAGTTTTAAGTCATTTGAGAGGAAAAATATATACTTAAAAGTACCGTGAATGCACGTGGTAGGCTTTCTTTGTGTAAATTGAAGGCAGTGAAGGGAAACAAAGCCTCCTGTCCTATTATCTGTCTATTTTGGGGAAGAGTATCCATATCCCCATCTGCGCTGGCAGTGCCCTTTGCTGAGTTACTGCCACAGATGTAAGCAAAGGGGCACAGAGAAGGACTAGAAGTGGCAGTATTATCACTGTAGAAGATGAATGTAGTGGCACTTCTAATTTATTTAGTATTCAGGATTTCGACTTTAATTAGGATTCTTTTGTCACATCATTCATCAAATGCACTTGAAAGAGATGGAAATTAACACCAAAGTTTCTGTTGCCTCAGGCGTGCTTTTATTACTTCTACTCGTTTTGGTTTATTGTTGTTCAGTTCAGTGAAATAGTTTAGTTGTGATAGTTCACTTAGCTGTAACTGGGTTTCAAAAACAGTAGAATGAATACAGGCTCTTAAAAAGTGCTGATTTCTGAAGCCCCTGTAGCTCCTAAGACCTCTTTTACTAAGAAAAAAAAAAATGTTTCTCTCGATCCCTTTCTCTCTCCCCCCCCTTTTACTTATGACTGACTTCTGAGTTTTTAATGTAACACTGCATACCAGTTTTCACCCTAAGAAGTAATTTTTGATACATTTCTTAATGCTAGAATGTTAGTAAGTCACAGACTGATTTATAATTTGAACGTCTTTAGATGAAATAACTTACTTGCTGAAATAATTTCGGCTAGGATGAAGATCAACATAGCTACAAAAATACCATCTGCATGAGGAAAAGTTTATTTTAATTATTACTACAGCTCCATGCCTGCCATTGTAAAATTAACACTGGTCTGGCATAACGGGAGCTGCATTGAAATATGGGTGCTCCTTATACCCAGAGCTTCCAGCTCATATAGCAGGGGTCCTGTCAGACATTTGAATGAAAAGAATGTGAACCTTTATTAAAGACTGAGACTGCAACATATCAGCAAGGTTCTTGCTGTCAGCACAAAAATCATTAGCCTATGTCCAAAAATCATGCTTGGTTGAAAATCAAAAGGTTTATTAAGCAAGTGTTTCCGGGAGCTCTGTGATTAATGAAGCCTGGTTTATGCTGCTTGTGGAGATGAACTGCATAGTCTAAGCAAGTGCAAATTCTGACTGTAGGTTTTCCTACTATTTTGGATTTTGAAAATTTCCTTCTGAATTCACTAGTGTCTGGTGATGTGTAATTTTATGTGTAGCTTTTGCATTAGTAGCATCTCTCTCTCTCTGTGTCTTCCTCTCTCCCTCCTGGTTGCTCAAGTTAAAAAAAAAATTCAATAGCAACGGTCAAAGAACTTTACCCTTTTTTTGTGTCATCTTCTCAATATGCACCTGGAATTTAAATGGATAAAGAAGTAGAAACTTTTTCACATATTTGTTACTGCAGAATATTTCATAGGGAATGTTGCTAATACAAAACTGGTAATATTTTGGGGGTATTTAAAACTGGCAATCTTATTACCAAACCTTTTTAATTGGTCTGGAATATCTTTCCAGCTCTTCATCTTTACACTACAGGAGCTAGAAATTATATTTCAAGACATTCTATTAGAAAACATTTGATGTTGCGTGTTGGATGTGTACTGGAAGGTTATAGCAATCACAAGCCTAAAGCACGGTCAGTGCTTTGAAATTAAAAATAGGTTTCTACTCAACAAAATGTTTAGCAAAGTTTTTAAAGAGACATAAAATGATAAATAAAAAACACTCGAGACAACTAGAATTACCTATAAACTCACCCACCTCCTGGCTGAATCAAGTAAACATTTCAACTAACTTGAGTGGGAGCAAGACCAAACTCCTTACAGGATTTTGGGCACTACCAAAGAAACAAGACTCTTTGTACATCATTATTCAAATACAAGAAACTAATGAGTTTCTGTACCCTTTCTTTGCCCTCACTGACTTCTGCAGTATATAGATCCTGAAGTATAATACACTATTTCTAAGAACTCAAAATATATATTTTAATTATAATTCTATTAAAATAATAATCTGCATGTTTAAGATAATTCAGCTAGTTACAGATTGATTCAAATAACGGTTACATTGAAACACAAGTATTTTGGTGAAATAATCATGGAGATCAGTTTAGTCTTAAGGAAAAACCTTTGCAACAAGAACTGCAGTGGTGGCTAAAAGATCTCCTTTATAACAGGACATCACAAATGCACATTTTGTGGGCGCCTAAAGCCAGTTCTGAGTATAAATAAACTGTAGCTCTGAGAATATTATCTGTGCCTTGTACTTCAGAGCTGTCAGTCAGTATTTTTGATCATTAGCCATCTGTGATTATCTTAATTTTTGCCAGCAGGAGAAGGAACTCTTTTCCACCAGGGAGCTCTGTTATTACAATATAATTTATATGTAAAGAGCTCATTTCATTAGAGGGAAAAAACCACCAACTTTTTACATAGGTTTGGTGGTTTTTTTCTTTTTTTTTATAAAAGAAACTTTTAGCATTAATCATTTTGTGGGTTTTTTTATTGGGTTTTTTGTGGGTTTTAAATTTTTTTTTTTAAATTTATATTGTTGACATAGTCCATGTAAAAGCAATCAACATCATATTGGTGGATTAACAAGGATTCTCTCTTTATTTTATCTTTTGTTTAACATCCATTATAGAAGAGTAAGAAACTGAGCCAATCACAGACCTAACAGTTTCAGCTATAGAAATTACTGGTTTTCAGTTCACTCAAAATTATTGTACTTGAGAACCTATGTCTTTATCACATGCCAGTTAAAATCCTTAAGGAGTCATTTCAGGTTTCCCTCCCATCCATTTATTCAAAGAATGATTTTATAGTGACCTTGTTTTTAGAATGACTTGGAAAATGAAAATACTGCACCTCCCTGATTTCCTATAATGAAACTCTGCCCATTGTTTTGGTATAAAACCCTATTTTTATTGGTAGTGTAAATGCAGACATTATAATCTCTATAAATTGAATCATAAGGACAGTCATACGAAATAAATAACTTTATAAATTTTACTTGGCTAATTCTGACTTTTTTACAAATCCAGTTTGTCAATGGCACAATGGCACCTGTTGTCACTCTTTTTGGCCTCAGGTCTTTGTCGTCTTAAAATGGGAAAGTATTCAGGTGAATTTTAAAATAAAATCTGAATCAGCATGACTGTCTACACTTCATGCCTGTTCAATATCCTCAAAAGACAAGGGAGGTCTGTGTATACCAAGAGGACACTATGTTTTCATAAGTGTACACAGAAGTCTTCTGCTTCATGCACCATAACTGTGATACAGATGATTTCCATAGTTTTTGTTTTTCTCTCACAAATCTGCAGGAAGCCAGTTCTGATAGCAATGAAAATTGGCTACTGAATTTGAATTGCCTTTTTTTGATATAACTAAGCTTTGAGGCTATGAGTACATTACGTTCTTGAACTTATATTATGTATTTGACTTCTGAATTTGAATCAATTCTGTGATCTAACATATAAGGTCAAAAGAATAGTCACTGTCAATTATACACAAACTTCAGCATTAACAGAGCATTTCTGGTCTACCTTCTCTGATCATATGGGTTTATGACATAGAGATATGCTGCAGATAACAGGTCTGCCAACATCTTTAATCAGTCAGATGAGGTGCATTTTTGTAAACAGTGTGAGAATTGGTTATAAAAGCTCTCTAATTGAAAGAAAAATAATCACATTTTGAGAACATATATTTTTTCTCTATAGTTACATTAAGAGGCAAAGAGCAAGAAGGAAAAAGACACATGTAAAAAGAAAGAAAATTGGGATGCAGTATTTAGTTAGTGGTACTAACAATTACACTTGGACTCAGTGTTCAAGTCTTGCATTCCGAGCTACCTTGGGTGGGCACATTTATATCACCTCTCTATGGCACCAACTGATTCTTCACAAGCAGATCTCTAGGCAGTAACATAAATTGAAAAGATTTCTTTTCCCCCCTCCTCACTTTCTTTTTTGACATCCATCAAGATATCTTTTTTCCAGCATTTTCAGTGCTGGGTAATACAAGATTCTTTCTTCACAATCATGCAGCAACCAACACTATTAGTGAAACTCACCAAACATAAATATACGAGGCAAATGATCTGTCTTGAGTGCCTGATGACCACACTACAAACAATGCAGTGGGATGTTGGCTGCTTCAGGCTTGCTCTTGCCCCATCCCATGAAGTGACAGCTCTCTTGTATCTTCATCTCTGAGTCTTCTTTTTTTGAAGAAGAAACCAAATCCGTTATGCAGTTCACAGCAATTTAAAGAGGAACATCTGGGACATTCACATCAGAAGCACAGGGAAGATCTAGAACAAAATGCTAATGTAGACACATAGTTTCACTGAAATTGGCCAGTGAGTATGTTGCTATAAGGATAGCAATAGTTACTGTGCAGTTATTTCACAAGTATTTAATAGCATAGAAAGTGACAATTAAAAAGTTTAATAAAAATAACATTACATAAGCACCTCTGAACATATGATAAGTTTTACATAAAATAAATTTTGAAAATAATAACAGCTTGTGAATTGCATAGTCAACAGAAGAATTGAACAGTACAAGGTTTTCTATATTTTTTAAACAAAGCTGCCTTCATAAACTGTCCTGCTTCTGTTAAGCAGCTTGGGGCAAGCTGAAAGTAATTCACTTCTTACATCTTTATTGCCAAACTTGATTTGATTTGATTGAATCTATATTTATCCTCATGTGGCTCCTGGAGCACTTGTGAACTTTCGTAATTCCAGTCTATCAGGACAAATCTGCAAGTAAAAAAACTCACTGTTATCAGCAGGTATTCAATGAATGGCAGGTGGCAAATAAAGCACTTAGTGAATTGTTTTAATTGCATTTCTCTCCCATCTCCCAGAACTTGAGAAAGTTTTAGAAAGCTGGAGAGGAGCAGGATGGATTTGTTTGCTGCTTTGATTTTGTTCCAACACTGCTTGCTTTCAGAAAAAAAAAACTTGCTGATAGAATTTCACTGCCTTTCATGTATGCATGATATTTAAACTGGTACAACAAAGGGTATATTGTAGTGCAGCAGAGAAGTAAATCACAACAAATATGAAAGCAAAGAGCAAAATTTGCTGCACCAACTCAAGAATATAAAGAAGCTTTTAACTTGAGTCAGTTGAGAAGAAATGTGAATAAAATTCTTTTCTCCTGGAAATCAAATAGAAATTAAAGTCAACAGATTTAGCTGTAGCTATGTTTATTGCCATTGATTCATTTCACAGAATTAAGTTAATACAGTGCTACAAGAAAATAATTAATTGGAAAGTTCAGTGTTCAGCTCAAGACTGTTTTGTCTTTACATTGTTTTCTTACATGTTCCTTGTTTTGTGCAACCAAGAGAGCACAGAAGAGAACACATACCCTGTGTTAACGAATATTTTATGTTGGGCTGGAGATTCCAGATCAGAGCAACCATTCTTCAGAGAATGAAGCTGCTGAAGTTTCCTAACACAATCTTTGTCTATGACTGCAGCAATTTTGAAAACTACCCAACTTCAAAATAACCATGTTTAATATCCTAATTTTCAAGGATTTTGACTGAGATTTCAAGATTTGACAAATTTAGCTCATGAAATATCAACTGTTTTCACAAGAACATGTAAATTAGTATTTTGGTGTATATTTATAGCAAGAAGCTTTATTCTGTAATAATCTCAGATGTGTTATCATGCTGGTGAGGTATCTCTATGGAGCCATGATGAGATAGCATAATCTGGAGAATTGAGCAGACTGAGGATCAAGGGTTAGTAGTTGTGCACCATCCTTGTTTAATCTTCTTTGCAAAGTGAGGTAAGTGATACATGGTTTTTCCTAAGAATACCATGCAAAGCCTTAGGCAGTGAGATTAATTGTGATGGAGGAAATTTGAAGGAAAATATATGGATAAATGAATCAACTAAAAAAAAAGTGAAGATAGAATTTGAATTGTCTCAGTTGTTTAGAATTCACATGGTGATGGTGAGACTGAGGCCTGTTTCATTTCTTTAGTTTTAGTTATCCTATATTCAACAGCATGAATTTCTGCAACATGCAGTTGGCATTAGAGGGCATTTCAAAGAGCTTAAAAAAGTAATCACCCTCTACAAGTTGTGCCATCCAATACTAAACAATGAAAAGTGCTGATCTGAGAATAATCATTTTCTAAAATCAGGACTGAACCAGCATTTCAAGCCAACATTTCAGGGCAATTTGGAGATCTTCCATGAAGACAAGACAGGTGTTGTCTCTATTCTTCTACATTTGTCTTCTTCCCTCCTGACCCTACCCAGCCTTACAGCTCCTCTCCTTATTTCTGACTCTACTCAGCAGGTAGGCATACTGTGTCTTCTATGGGGAGAAGTACTCCATTCGACATTTCCTGAAGTGATGTCAATATTTTATACATTTGTTGAAGATCAAGCCATTACATTTCCTAGCCTTTAGACTTCAAAACTAAATTAAAATCCTTAGAAAAATTCTGTTGCTACAGCTTAACTTGCCCATCAAAGTTCCTTTGCTTTGTATGTCTCAGTTAACTTTAGGCACTTGGGAAAGATATGGGATTCCATATCCCACAAAAAAGTCAAGAGACTATTTCCTTGAGAAAGCTTGGTGATATCCTCTTGTTCAGGTTCTGATGTGTGAAGAGATGAGGACTAATATGTTTTCCTTTCCATTTTCATTTACAGGTATAATCCCCTGAAGATGGAGTTGGGTTTCTCCTGTGGTTCAAGTGCTAACCTAGGACTCAGAAGAGAAGGGTTCAATGTCCTGCTGTGCTACAGACTCCTGGAGCAAGCAATGTGATATTCATTTCAGCATCTCTGACAAACACATCATTTCATCTCTGTTCTAGAGTTTTTATTCAGGTAAATGAATGCAAATATTAATATTCTTAAGAAGATTACATTTAAGGTATACACATGTAAGAATTTATCAAGATGCCACTATATTTAATAATTTTAGTTAAAGACTGTAGGCTTTATTCAAGTCTGAATTTACAGTGTTTACTATATTAGGAATTTAGCTTGAAATGTGTGAAAAATGAAAAGAATTATTATTCTGGAACTTAACAAGATACATTTATTCCTACATTATGGTAAAGGAGGAAGTTTAGTTCCAAGGCAAGTAGCAAGCAAATGTATTATTTAAAAAGGAAAGAAAATACAGCCTGCTGGGCATTCATTTGCTTAGAGGAGTTCTTTGTATTTACAGTTCTAGAAAAAATATTTCCTTGTAAAACATTCAGTAAATACTTAAAAGCATACAAGATTCCGGCTTACTGAAGAGAGGCAACAGAGAGATTACTCAAAGGAGAACTGAAACAAGAAATAGTAAGATAAAATGGGGAAAATTCCTGCCACTATAGTTCAGGAGAAAATAGTCACCTTGAAAAGATAATTAAGAACTTTGGGGGACTGAAAACACCTTCAAGGGATGCTGGGACATTCAGTTTCTGAACTTGTGTATCTCAATTTGGTATGTAAAGTTAGGTCACTATGATTTTGCCCATTTCCCTCCCACCTCTGTTTTATTCTACAATTGCTTGAAAAATTTATCCAGTGTGATATAACTGCACTAGCTGTGACTCTCTTTTATCTCCAAAATCCTCATGCTCTCTTCCTCCAAATTTGTTGCTAACAGTTCCACTAATGAGTCACTGTGAAATCATTTCACAGACGCACTCTGAAATGCTCAGCATACTCAAGAGCGGTAGAATTATATGTGTTTTATAGTGCTGTAGGAAGTTTTTAAAGGATTCAAATTATTTCTTACTCCTGTCTTTTTCTTATTTTAATAAGAAAAAGTAAGAAAAAAACCAAACAAAACTACCACACTCTTTCCCATATTCCCCCTTTCAATTTCTCCTCAGCAAGACTGCAATTCTCCAGAGCTGATTTTCCTAATAGAGCCCTCCGTGACTATGTTGGACAAATGTCATGTCCCCTGGCTCTCTCCATCTTGTAATGAAAATAGACCTATTGCCAGCTACACCTTGCTGATTGCTTCCTACCTGCTGCTAAGGATAATTTGTGCAGTGTAAATGAAGACTTCAGTAGTTGCTGCAGGAAAAAAAAGCTACAAAAAGGGACTGTTATTCAGCACTCACATAAAACAGCCCATAAAGGAACAGTTCTGATTAGCTAAAAATGTGTAAAGCGTATAAAATATATAAAAGATCTTTAAGTTTTCACAATCTTAATTTTATCAGACATCATACATAAGTTCTTTGCTCTGAAAAATGAATCACATATGTTTGCATCTTTTCATTTGTCTGATCCTGTATCAAGAATTCGTATGTATTTGTATTCCTAATTTTTCTATCAAATATTTACCACTAGATTGCTCCCTATTGTTTGAAAGTGTGCAATAAAAGAATTTGCGAATGTTACCCTGCAGAATATTGTGACCATTCAGTATGATGATGTTTTTATTTGCTATTTTCCCCCAAATATACTTTCTGATAACCTCTTACCTCTGAAAGAATGAAAGAGACATAAACATTACATGTAGAGTTACAGAAAACAGTGAGTTGGAGACTGAAACATTGGCAGCTCCAGACAGCAAATCTGTCTGCTGTATGTGACCTCAGATCCACCTGGTTTGCCTCATCTCTGCTGTGGTCATGCTGCCTTCTGTTTGTCCTATGCTGTGAGAATAATATGATGCCTATGTGGGTGCAAGAGCATTTATCATATATTTTTGCCCATTCAGTGTGTGTAGGTAAAGGCAAGCATGTTCTTTCTAGCCAACGGATGACTGCTGTTTCAGTTTACCTCCATTTTCTTGACACAGCCTGGGATTTAATTGGAAGGTACAGGGTGCAGAGGGGAAAACAGTCAGTAAGAAACTATCACTAAGGAAATACATTGTCCTCCTACTGAAAACCAGCTGACAATTTCTAGATTAGACATTCAGTGCATTTCCTAGACTAGTAATTCGGGTGTGTTTGGATAATTATATAAGCTTTTACCTGTGAAGACTCACAGCTTTCATTTCTGTCTTCTGCAAAGAGAGAAAAAAATAACTGCATCAATAATCAGTGAATTTTATATTCCCTATCACTCTATCCCTCTCTTATTCTCATGAGTTGGGGTTATCTCCACACACAGTTTCCTTTTGTGTGTGCAGGGTAATACTTGAGGCTTCTGCTAACGCTAGTTTAAAATACTTTCTGCTTCCTGACAGCTAGTATTTCATCTTGATCCTCTCTAATTATCCTTCCAAATTTGTCTCTTTTCACACTTTTTACCAGCCTCCTCAACAAGTTGTTTAGACATTGTAAAATGCTGGTCCTGCTTCCAAGTGATACTGCTCTTTAACATGCCTAGACTCCTTCTCCTTCAATTGCTTTAGCTTTTTTCACCTCTAAAAACATAATAATCTCATTCCTAATGGTTTGTCCCAGGTTCAGAAGACCCCTTTGTGTATACCTCCCACAAAGCTGTAAATCTTTTGCTCACAGCAGCAACTCACCAGAATGAAAACAAATCCTCAAGGCAGTCTGATGTGCCCAAAATCTTCACACCCACAATTGTAATCTTTCAGGGAGGGAAATTAAGCAAATGCTCTGGGTTTTACTGAGCTCCCAGAGGACTAGAAAGGTCCTGGGAGGTCTGAAAGCCTCTTTTGGGAATTGAACGACTTTCTTGCCTTTTAGACTTCAGCCTACCAATCCAACTGAAAGACCTGTGAGACCTGTAAGACTCTCAGCTCCATCCTTCATTCTTACTCTGGTGGGCCAAGCAGTGTTTGTGGGTTTTCTGGTTAACTCTTGACTTTTCAACACACCAGAATTCATCAAGGGTTACTGAAAAATTTTGTTTTATCAAAATAAGGGAACTTTTTACATTTGTTGTTCAGTGTTTGATGAGTTCTGGAAAGGAAATATAGAACAGCTTAATTTGTTTCATGTCTCTTCCAATGAGCAGTGTCCAGGGAGGACATCACTTTTGAAGCAGAGCTGTAAGGAGTATTGCTCCTGCCTTAAATAGTGGAGTGGTTTATCTTTGTTTTTGAGGTTCTTCTGAAGTTTCCATAGTCCAGAAGGCTTGAAAGATCATTTCAGTGTACTGGATGTCATTTCAGTGCAGCTGTAATTACAGTTCTGGGAAGCTCTGGGATCCAGCAGGGCAGGATTTTGCTTCCATTACCCCCCATTTTTGCTAATGAGAAGATTTTTGTTTACCTGCTGGTGGTGGAATGAAAGATTCAAAACAGTAGTTGTTTTTCTTCAGGATTTACAGCAGTTTTGTCCATCTCTTGAAGATTAACTTAGGGAAACATTTTTTTAAAAGTAGTGATAGTAGAAGTAGTAGTAGTAGTAGTAGTAGTAGTAGTAGTAGTAGTAGTAATAATAATAATAACAGCAATAACAAATAATAACAATAATGAAACTAAGCCAGTGAGTTTTGCCTGCATTGAGAGAGAAAGGACAGCAGCTGTCACTTCTGTTAAGAATAATTTATATATTATCTATTGTCTGATTTATCCTTCTGGGGTTATAAGTGTTGACAAGTTCACATCAGGGCAAAGGTACATTGGGCTGTCAAGTTTCTATTTTCTGCTTCTTGCTCTTCCACAAAGTGCTACACAGATTGATTGATTTGATTTTAAAGAGTTCAGTTACATCACAGTGACACAGTCTTCAATATGAATTAAAAGAGTAAAATTGTTTGTTTAATTTGTTTTCGTGTTGACAGGATCTTTGCACTCCAGGCAATCATTTTGTTTTCTATACAGCTTTGTTCTTTAGCCACCCAAATGTGGAATGTCACTCAACCTTGTCATATTTTTTTCTTGATGTTCCTTATTAGTCCCTACTATTTTTTTTCAGGAATCTAACAAATGCAGATACCCTTTGTCAGGCAGTTGCTCTGGTTTTTTGCCATTTTAAGCTTTCTTTCCCAATGCTATGTTAAAGGAGTTTCTTAGTGGACATCAACTTTACTTCATAAGATACCAGTTAAGCCTCTAAGTGATCACTAGTGTGATCATTTAATTAAATTACTGTAGACATCCCAAATGAAAATTACACATTTGAACCTACAGTTCACAGTCACCCACAGTTCAATTTTAATTCTAGTCTAAATTTTTTGAGAGAATTAGGAAGTGATCATTCCATTAGGGATCTTGCTGAGCTTGAGCTCTTTCTGAAAATGAGATCTAAATGTTTTCAGAATAACATTTAGGTAATCATCTAAAATTCTAAACATCTTTCTCACACTTAACTGTCCCACTGAACCTTTCCAATCTCATCTCTTGCACACACATTTTTAATCTCTGTCTTACTCCATCATCTATGCCCATTTTAGTATGGCATTTAAATTCATATTTTCATCAGCTGTTTTTTTAATATAGATAGAGAGCTGAGATGAAATATCAAAAGGAATGCACAAATAAAAGCATATAATCCAGAACTGAAGACATCAGAAACCAAAGGTTTTCAGGCAAATTATGTATCATCCAGGAAGACTCAGACATGATGTGATGACCTAGAATAGATTTCTGAAAAAGGTCAGGACAAAGTTGAATGGAAGCAAAAATTACAGGGTTACTTAGAAATTTTAAGCAAGTAATGCTGTTTTGGTTTGTCTAGTTTTTCTTTCTTTTGAATTTAATGTCTGCTCATATGAAAAAGTTGGAAAATGGAATGTGAAAAAGCATAAAAAAGCATAAAAATCTGGTTTATGCATATATAGGTACTTATTAATGTAATTATTTAACTGTGCTGAAGTCTCAATGATGTTAGTTTTATCAAGTATTTAAGCATCAAAGTAATGTACACTGGTTTGTAGCAGAAATGCAGAGTTAATCGTTGTCTTTTCTCAAAAATGGGACCTTGAAAGGCTAGACTTTTTCAAAACTACATAGTTGGAAAGACATTTTCATCCTAGCAAAGTTCTACTGTTTGCAGCTGCATTTTTGCTGATTCTCTGAAGTCAGAGTTAATTGATAGACAATTTGGCCTGTAGACTTTAAATAACATACTGAAAATCTCTGTTTTGGGGAGAGGCGGGTTTAAAGTTAATTATTCCCCCAAATGACTTTTTCCAACTGAGTACTAGAGCTGGCAAAAATATTGCCATTGAATAAGGCTTTATTTCTGTGGACTTTTTTTTTTTTGGTCTAGTGTCTAAGACACTGAAAGTTAAAGTAATTTTCCTGGGATGGGATACAGTTCTTGTCCATAATGAAATATAAGACATTGATTAGCCCATCCTTTTTATTTTGGCTACCTGAGCTTCTCCAGTTCACTTTTCAAAGACAAATTAGAAATCTGGGTTAAGTAGGCACAATTCCTAAATAGGAATAGCTAATTATGGGATTCTGGTTTTGTTCCCAGACTTTTTAGGCTCCTCAGCATTTCTAATCTGTAGTTTTATATTTGAGTGTAAACAGCTTTTCCATTCTTCATGCCTGACTCTCTTTTCTCTACTTTAAACCAGAGTCCCTCTGAGCTGGAAGGAAGGTTTCATGGAACACCTGAGACTCTGCACTCTGGCCTTCTAGTTAACTAAGTGATCTTCCAATGTTTTTTTCCATAATGTCAGCATTTATCCCTGACAGCTTGCAATTTTGCTAATTTCTTTTGTTTTTCTGACTTTTAAAATAATAATTGAACAATGTTATGAACTAGTTTAGAATCTATTTTCCTCACATCTTTGACTCTTATGGTAAATTATTTCCATATTTCTCAGTAGCAACTGCTTCTTGCTTCAAAGCAAGATTCAATTTCTATGGCAAATGCCACAGCTTCAAGGAGTGTCCCTTCCTTCCTTCCTTCCTTCCTTCCTTCCTTCCTTCCTTCCTTCCTTCCTTCCTTCCTTCCTTCCTTCCTTCCTTCCTTCCTTCCTTCCTTCCTTCCTTCCTTCCTTCCTTCCTTCCTTCCTCCCTTCCTTCCTTCCTCCCTTCCTCCCTTCCTCCCTTCCTCCCTTCCTCCCTTCCTCCCTTCCTCCCTTCCTCCCTTCCTCCCTTCCTCCCTTCCTCCCTTCCTCCCTTCCTCCCTCCCTCCCTCCGGAAATGCACATTAGTTTTTAGATACTCCCTGAAAATAAACCTCTGTAAATCTTCTTCTAGTTCATCTGAAGTTCCCCCTTTTCCCCCTTAACTCTGATCAGAATGTCATAAATTCTGCCACATGTTTTCTCTGGGTTGCTAAATCCTAGAATATTTTGATTTTTTTGCCATTTATGTTCCCTCTGAAGTTGTATTCATGTTTCATTTTCTTTAAAATTAAGTGGATGTTTACAAATAGGTTTTCATGTGGCTATCTTAAATGAAGGGTGGTGGTTAAGACTATACATTTTAAGATGCTTTAATAGCAGTTAAATATTAATTATCTAGTCTCTAATTTAGTCTGGTGATGACATAGCCCTAAATTTAAAACATGCACCTATTAAAATATGTATGTCCCCACTTCAATATGCTTAGTGTTGTAGCATAAAATGGGAACAATTAATTAAATAATTCACATGTCAGATGTTTAGAGATAACAGTTATCTATCATTCTAATGTATTGTAATTTTGTTCAAATTATGAATGACAAGGCATAAATATTAACTCTTGCAGGAGAGGTATAATATTTTCTAGATATTTGTTTTTGTCAAATATTATGTCAAATACACCAATTTATATATGTTCACATTTGCTATTGATTGATTGCATTAAATTACAACTGTTGAAAATGAGGTTTTGTCATAAAATGGCTAGCTGATTGTATTTACAACTATTCACAGGGGAAAAGACCCACTCAATAGCATTGTTTCCAAAGAATCCAACACTATTGTTTTCAGACTGAATAAGCTCTATTTTCTTTGTCCACCCACGTCTGAAAATAGGCAGAAACACTGATACTTGTTTGTAGGAGTTTTGGTTTCAGTGTATATTAAAAAGTAACAATTCTTAATTGAGAATATGTTCTGAGTTCTATGTTTCATATTTGAACATCCTCAAATTTGTGTAATTTTTAGCCAATACAGATAATATAAGGCCTGACCAGTGACTTTTAATTTATCAGAAAGCCTGGGTTTTCCAAATCAGGTCAGCGTTTGGTAGAAAAATACACATTTTTCCTTTCTTGTTTGCATTCATTTGCATTGCACCATATTTGCAATTTGTAATTAATTTTGTAGTCTATTTTTTTTCCTGGAGTACTTCTCAGTTTATTATTATTATTATTATTTAATATAGCCTGTGGAGCACTGAACACTGATTAAGTGTTGTATGCTTTCTGTTATCTGTGAAGCATAACCGATGAAGTATTGTGAATTTGGCACTGTGTAATGTAGCATTTTGCTTGCTGTGCAGCACTAACAAACAACACATCAGTAGTCATGCCTGTCTCTCATTTAAATGCAACCTCAGAGTCACACTGCATGTTACAAATATCTGGGAGCTGTGTGATTAGTTAACATCTTTTGCATAACCTTAAAATTATAGCAAGTTCTCAGGAGATAATTAGCTTTCTGGATACCTTTAGTGAAATGAACTATAGCCTTAGAAATGATGGGTACTGTGTGTTCTACTACTCCAAGGCAGTGTGGCATGAAAATGCCTTTAAAAATACCTCAAGTGTCTTCTACATTAAAAAATAAAATAAAATGAAAGGAAGAGGTAAAGAAGTCCTTGTTTATTTATTTCTTGCTATTAGGATTGCCTTTGCTCCCTATCTTTTACATTCTTTCCTCTTTTGGCAGCTCTTCTGGTGTAAATAAAGGGTGTACAGCATGCACCAGCCTCCCTTACTGAAACCTGCTCACCTCTGTCCCAGAGTTCATGTCTCATACACTAGGTGTGAGTAAACAGACAAAATACACCACAACTGAATAATCAGGAGGATGTGATATGATATTTTTCCTTAGCGAAAGCTTGAGGCTTCAGTTCTTTGTATAGATTTATGGAAAGCAATGTTTTCCAAACATTCTCCAAATGTTTTTTGTCTCTTGAAATAATTCCCCAGCCACATCCATGTGCAACATTTTAAAGCTTTTGATCCTGCTTTGAAAAGGCTATTCTAAGCCTTCAGTGTTTACAATATTCTCTTTTAGCACTGGAAGTATCTGTATAATAACCTCAAAATTAAAATGTTTTGGAAGCTTCTAAATATAAGTTATAACTGCAGCTGTCAGGAAACAGGATTTTGACAAAATTGAACTTGTTAAAGGAAAGTATCAATTTTGATTAAATTTGCTTGAAAGGTGTTTTCTAATTTGAAACAAAACATTTCTATAGGCTCACAGCTTTCTCTACATTTATTGGAATATAATGTTGCTGTTTGTTTCAAAATTATTTTTCATTTTTAGGTTCATTGGTTACTATGATATAATTTATACCCAAGAACTGAAGTATTTTTGAAACACTTGGACTTTATTTCTATTGAACATTAAATGCATACCTCCCCACAAAAAAGAGTTTTGAAGGAAACTTGAAATTTTATTTTGATTCTATGTGGTCAAATGTTTTTCTGAAAGGCCAAATTTTTTATTAAATTCTAGATTTACTAAATTCTCAAAACACTTTTTCTGAAACATAAGCACTTGGTATAGCTACATTGATTGTGCAAAGATGTAAGCCTGCACATATCTTTAACCATATTGATCAAATTGTAAAACTCCCACCAGTCTGGTGGATTTTGATGCAGTTATTTTTTCCAGAGGTTGTATTGCCCATCTGATTTGGTAGTCAATCTTTAGCTTTATTAGCCACCATTGCTCAAAAGGAGTTTTGTTAGGTTTCTGAAGGTCTAGTCAGGAAAAAATGAAGACATATAGGCAGGTCCAAAAAGCATTCAAAGTTCAAGATATACCATTGAAGAGGACCTGAAGACATGGCACATAATCAGTTTCGTACCTGGAGAGACAAATTAATAAACAATACTCTGGTGAATAATCTATTTTTCCAAAACAAGCAAACAGAAAGGAATTGTTTATTAATATCCAGATGCTTGACTGAGGATCCTACAGGCATTCCAAGGATCACTCTGTTGTAGCAAGGCATTTATCTTTTCAAAATTTCCCTCTCTCTACAAATAACTATAAAGCAGAGGTGAAGCGAAGTTTGCCTCCCCATGGCAGAATCCCTGGTTAGACAGCCAGGTTCCTTCCACAAGGTATAGCAGGAGTGAGGCACCTCAGAAACTGAAATAAAGTGTAAGATGTGTGAGGCTGCCTGCAGCTGAGCAATTAATGAATGGACAGGACAAATCACCAAAGTCTACGGAGCTTCAAGACTTCTTCTGAGGCCCAAAATTCCCTCAGATTGATAATATAAGGCCTATTTTGAGATACCCCATATGTGCTCACGTGTGCCTGTTAAAATGCAGCAAGAGGGTGAAGAGCAGCATTGCTCTATGTGTTTGTACTTCTCAAGTGAATAGTTAAACTGTGAACAGAGGACCTGCCTGAGACTTCCAGGTTCACTTTTTCCAGATCCTAGGTTGGTGCTCTTAACAACTATCTTCTTCAGAGCACTTTCAGCTATTACTCATAAAGCTCAAATGCTCTGCAGAAGACAATTAAATAATTTCTAAGCATGAAAGAAAGGGAAGAAGATGGGTTTTATCTCCATAGCTGAGCACCAGTTTGTAAATTAGAAGATCTGGTGTCAAGCCTTTTCCCTCAAAATTGTTTCTGTGTTTTGTAGGAGTGAGATAATTAATGAGAACAGCATTCCAGAAGTCTTTCTCTGTCACTGCCATTCCCTTTCTGCATTTCCGTGGCCTACGTAAATTATATGTTCATTTGATTAAAAAACTCCCAAACAACCATACATAAATCCCATTTTTTTATATTTAAATATCTACTGGGCCTGAACTTGAGGGTATCAGCTATTGAAAGTTTCCTGATTCTTATCAAAATCACTGGGCTGATCACCTCTACTTTTCAGAAATGCAAACATTTACTTTTTCTGCCTTACATCCTTATGTGTAAAATGGGAATAAAAGAATGCCTTTTCCCTTTTTTTTGAGCTGGTGTCTGTTAACTGTGGTAATTGAAGGTACCTAAAATCATTTTACTCATATTCTTCACAAAGGTCAGTAAGCAAGTGCTAAGTGCAAAAATAATTCTCTACTTTCCAAGCTGGAGCTGACTTGCTAAACTGAAGAACACACTCTCTAGTCCATTACCCTGTCCTACATAGCCCTCCATATTTTACATTTTTGTCAATAAAAAATAATGTACAGTCAGAGTGTGAAATTTTCTTCTGTATGAAGGGCAAACAAAAGGCCCATACCTCACCTGCCTTCCAGAAGAGAGTGACACCTCAACAGACCAGTCAGTGCTAATGGTTAAAAAACAAGACATTCAGAGCCTATGTGTCAAATATGTGGGGCAGAATTCTTGACCCTGACTGTCAGTCTTGCCTGGCTGAAGAGGGCACACAGGGCAGAAAGCTGCCTTTGGCTGAGGCAAATGAAGATGAATTCTTCTTGAAGAGATGGCAGAGTTGATAAAGAGGTTGTTTACCCAGCCTGAAGGACCTTCCATTAAGATATTGAGAAACTGTGATTTTCTTTTTTTTTTTCTTTTTTTGCCTTCAAGGTATTCTCCTTTGTGCAGCATACTTTCACATTCTCTCTAATAGAACTTAAAGCATTCATTGACTGTAGAATGGATTCCAATATTTCATCATGTAAACTGCACACACACGTGCCTGGTTTGGGTTCCCACAGAGTGCTCTGCAATGAATGGTCAGAAATTATTTTTCTCGAACAATTGCCTAATTTATAAGTAAGATGATCACAAAATAGTATGGTTTTTCAGTTCTCTTCTTCATTCCTTAAGGTCAGATTTCTGACCATTTTCAGTGAGAGGGAAGCAGAAAAAGGCTTCCACTCAACGTGTAGCACGTGTGTAGGATAGTTCTGTCTGAAACTGGACAAGTAAAACTCATATAATTCCTTCTGTCCTCATTCTTATGGAACAAGTGAAAGCAAGGGATCAGTAAAAGTAGCTTGGTACAGGTGTTTTACCTTAATATTCATAGGGTCTTAAAGAACGCTTAGGCAGCTGTCACATTTTATATTTTATTTTCCTTCTTGCTTGGACTGGATTTTTGAATGAAAATTGAGTTAACTGGTGTTTAAGGTTCGTGGATTTGCCTGTGTGAGATGCAATGTAAGTAGATTTTCTCTGAGATTTTAAAATATTTATCCCTTTTTTATCTTAAATTTATTCTAATTCTGTAGCAAGTGTTAGGCAAAATTTGTGTATGAGTGAGTCAGTTATGTTAAGAGGGAAAAAAAAGGTAGTAGATTCCCAGATTAGCAATACCATCATGCTTTAACCTGGATATGAGGGAGTTTCTTTGGAACAGCTATGACTGCAACAGGGTGTCCTGTCTTTCAGCAAAAATAGTAGTGTCCCATGTAGGCTAACCTGGTCACCAACTGCTCTTCCTGAATGCCACTTCTGCTGTTGCAATGGAGATGTTGTTTTGGCCACTTGTGGAGAAGATGATTCACTGCAAAATGCCATTTGTGGCTAATGATCACCTGCAGTGTTACAGGGTTTTCACAAAGGTAAAGCAAAGAGAAAAAAGCCATGGCCCAATTAAGATTTCCCCGGTTTTTGATCTTAAATCAGTAGTTCTAGTTTTTTAGGTTTGTTAAATGATCTGACTGCACAAAAAAGTCACAATTAGTTCAACTTGCTGAAGGAGTTTTTAAATAGAATAACACGAGTTTTTTAACTGATCTTCCCCTTGCAAATTTCAGCTGTTTGAGAACTAGGCCCTAAGTTGTCTATTCACAATGAGCTTGTTTTTGCAAAATAAGGATCTAAATGATTTATTATTCAGTTCTTAGACTGCTGCTTTATTTTTGTTGATCTTTGTTTTTCTGCTTAATTTCTATAAATTACTGTACAGTTTCCCATAAGGTATAATTAAACAGAATTGCTAAAGTTTTAATTATTGTGTATTATAGATGTTGAAAGCAACATTAGCACTTAGCTTTTAAAAATGTGATAGTATATTTATAAGAGAGCATTTATAAACACATTTACATATAGTTAAGATGAAAAAGGTATTTGAATTGTAGTCATTAGCATTTCTTCAAACATATGGCATACCAGCAGAAGCCATGGGCCATGCCTTCATTAACTGAACACTGTTTCATCAGTATCTCAGCTTCCTGCTGTGCCACCCTGTAGCGTACCCTTCTGTCCCTGAGGTTTCAGTGACAAGGGACAATATGTCCCCAAGGTGAAAATCTGGGAAATAACGCAGATTAGCCCTTAGAGGAGTTCTTATGATTATTTAATCATACTTAGGAAAGAAGTACACTGTACTACAAAAGAAAAATGTTAAAAATCCGGCCAGCCTACTATTTTCCCTGTTGCAGCATATGATGGTCTCTTCAGTGCACCATCAACATAGCTACAGTAGAACATGACAGCTTTATTATAAGGCCAACCTTTTTCAAATTTTTTCATATAATGGGTAAAGCCTGTGTTGATACTAATAGGTACCACAGGTCAATTACCATTCATTGTCCATAATGTTCAGGTGATGGATCAAGATTTAACTTCTCTTAACCATGGTACATGCAGCCATTTAATTTTATTTCCTAATAAAAAATGGAAAAGGGATAAAAATACTCATATAAATGTCATGATCATATTTTATTTGTGCATTTCTTAGGTATATAAAGATAGGTTAATATGACAAGCAGAGACATTTGTCTTAAGTCATTAAATTCTCTCATTCACTACATCTTATATGACATTCTTTGCTGAAAAAGTATATATTTTGGAAAGCTCTTAGTAGAAATTTTAGAAAACATATTTTGTTTGACAAGATGACACTTTTGAAAGTAAGGTTAGATTGTGAGGCTGAGTGTGGGTTGGTCTTTTTAATTTTTAAGATGCTTTTTTTCACTACCTTGCAGTCCCTCTTTTCTTTCTCATTGTGACATCGAGTAGCAAAAAGCATTGAACTGGAAAATAATTGTCAAAAATATTTTCTCAGTTTCTTATGGGCATTGGTTGCTTTCTTGCATTTGTGTCTGTTCTTCAGGAAGATTTGGAGCTTTATGGAAGTTAGCCCTCTGTCTTTGAAATCCAGTCTGTGAAGTCTTTTTTTGGGTTAAGAGGGAGCAGATATCAACTGGAGTCAACATACTTAAATTCTAATTACTAAATTAGCTATTGAAAAAATAATATTCAAATATTAAAACATATATTATGCTAAAATATATTCTATTATTGTACCTTTAGCAAGAGTACTCTTCAACATGCCTTTAGGAGAGAGGAATTTAAAATCTTACAGTTTAACCTAGAGCAGATAGAGAAAGTGTGGATTTAAAAAGCAAGCTTTGATTTATGTCATTACAAGCATCTGATACAATTTATATCTTTTTGTATAATTTATCACAGTTTTTGTCAGGCCTGGATGTAGTTATGACAGGTATAGAAACATTTTGGTAGGTAATCAAAGTAAAAGTGTTTAAATGGGCGTCAGTTCATTTTCACCTCTATTGTTTTTATATGGGGGGAATCTGAAAATCTCTCACTTCAGTATCCACCATTAATCAATGGTGCAATGGAAAGCTCTCATTAACTTTAACCCTCCGACCCTGACATTATTCTACTCATCACAGCAATCATTAGCAAAATGAAAAACAATCAACCAGCCTATCTACATTCTACTAATATTAATGCTTTCACTCTATTACACATGAATGTCAAATGTGACAAAAATCACTGAACTTCAAATATATATATAACAGATTCTGATATATATAAATCACCAGTTTATGTTATTCTCACTCAACAGCAAAATCAAAGTTACAGTGCCAAGGGGGGCCCATACCATTTGCAATCTGTAGCATTTTCAACGTATTTTCAACAATATTGTAAATATTTATGGAGTTTTATAAAGACTCTATGCTTCCTTCTGTTTGTGATGCATCAACAAGACACAGTAGGATATCATAAGCAGATATTTACTTCTGGGAATTCCCTTTTGGACTCTTTTTGGTTGAAAACGACTTCATGACATACAGTACTGCAAATCCCCAGAAATGTACCATGCTATTATTGCCAGCTGAGTTCTTCCAAGTAAAGATGACATCAGCCATCTGTCATGCTATACTAATCCCAGGAAAGAAAGCCAACTGAAGAGAAAATAAATACCTTTTATATCTATTAGCCAAATATTAAAAGATGAAATTCTTAAATTCTTACTAGCGAGCTAATTATTGTAAGCCAATGATCTTTTCTGGGTAAGCAACATATCTAAAATGTCTTTGTCTTTTTACCTACCCAAAGTAAGTTATATCATGAGCATATGTTTGAAATGCTGGTCTTTTGCTACCTATTGGTAGATAAGAAAATATGATTCCAAGTAGTGATTTTCCTCCAGACCTTCTAGATGAACTCTGCCAGGTACCATGTAGCTGCATGAATGTTCCATACTGCTCTGCTGAGGTAAATGGAAGTTTCCTAGAATCTAACAGTGCAGGAATCACACTCTCCATCACAAGCAATGCTGCCAATCAATAAGGAGAGTGTCTAAATTAATGGTACCATAATAATAAAATGTTTAAAACGCCTAAACTGTGTGAGGTATCTGCTTCCCCACAGTGCAGGGGACATATCCGTGAGGAAGTTTTTTAAATAAGATAAAAGACTATTTTACACTGAGATGAATCCTACACATTTATGTCTTCTTTCTTTGTCACTCAGTAGCACATACTTGAATTTTAAACGAAGGTTGTGTTCAAAAGCTCATATTAGAATAAAATTAAGGCTAGAAAAATAAGTCTCAAGAAATAAAAAAAAAACCAACAAAACAGCCAGCTAGGCCATTCCCTGATAGGAGTATAGTAAGGTGCTGTTGTAAAAAATATCCTAAAGCACATGTATGATTACTTTTGTGGTATTGTCATTAATCCTTTTTATACTGTGTTCTTTTTGCTCTTTTAGAGTTGTAGAAGAAGCAAGACAGAGCTGAGCATTCACACATAACACTACAAACACAAATATCTCCCATCTCTCCATGCTCTCACATTCATTCACTATTTTTCCCAGATTTACAGATATTTGCATTATGGTTTCAAATCTTGCCAAAAAAAGAGACAAGTCACTAGTTTTAGACTGATTCTTCTCCATTTTTGGGTGCCTTGATCTTTAGATTCTGGTTTCCATTTGAACTGTTTAATTTTTATCTATTTTAGTAAAATGCAGAAGTCTAATTTTTGAAGAAAGCAGCAACTCATCTAAGAAGCCTATTGGTATAGGAAATTTATACCATCATGAATATGACTGTATTTAAAATGAAAGAAAAATATGATTTCCAGTTTCTTTTTTACAGTTCCCTGGAAAGTGACTAAAATTATGAATAAGTGGGTAAGAAGAATGTACAGGTGAATTTATTTAGCAGGAGAGTGGAATAATTGTTGGAAAAAAAGATGCAGAAAGAGGGAGGAGAAGATTAAATCAACTGTTAAGTAGAAGGAAAGATATACTATCGCCCTAGTGTGATTTTGGTTATTTACTTGTTAGGAGGCACTCTTAAACTAAAAAAGCTCACTAGACAGATAACTAGCAATGTGCAAATACATCCTGCTTCATAAATTTAGGAGGAAAAAAGACATTACTGAAACCTGAATTTCTTTATTGAATAATTTACTTTGTCATCATAAATGTAATGCTATACTGCCTTGCAGTGTAACTACTGGAGAGATGTCTTAGTAAAGCCAAGTCCCAAGAGGTATGGATGAAGAATGATCAAAAGCTTGGATTTTTTTTTCTTTTTTTTTTTGCTTAGGTTGTTTTTATAATTTTGTTTTGGTTCCTGGAATTTCTTATTAATTTTACAAGTACTGTCATAGACTGCTTTTTTGGACTTCCTTCCTGCTCATTTAATTTAATGGATGAATAAAACTTTTCCACAGAAATTACAATAGCAGGAAAAGTTTGTAAGACCATATGCAGCAGATTTTGAAAACATCCATTCCTGTGATGAGTCTTTGATAAATTCTGACAGTTGTGAATCTTCTAATGCAGAAGTCATTTGATGCTCTTTTTCTGTATTGAGATTACTACATATCAGTAAGAATCAGTGACTACTGAATCTCTATCTGGTAGTGTCCAATTCATGTGCACTTATGAGCTAAAGCAAAGAAAATTCACTGGAGAAAAGGCATCTGGGGGGGGAGGGAAATAAGACTTCTTTGTGTTTGGTGAGCTTCTAGGACTCAGCTTGCTGTGTTGTTAATCTATACATAAAAAAATTGAAAATTTTGTTTGCTAATTTTCCTACATGATAAGACTTCAATGTTGACTGTACTCTGCTTGGGCCAGTTTAAGGAAAATTAATAAAACCACTCTCAGTTCCTAAACTCCAGAGAAAAAAGCCTAAGAATGCAAGACTCTTCTTAGAACTAATCTGATTTCAGCAAAATGGGATGGCAGTAATATGGTGATGGCAAATACATCATGATGCAAAGATAACCTCAAAGGATATCCTCAAAGGATAAGGTTAAAAAACTGTAGTGCAAAGTTTTCCCACAATTGGTCTGGTATAAATTGGTCATAATTGAGGTCAGACTAAAGCACATATTATGAGCACGTTGTGAAATATTTTTTCTCAGATTGACAGAAATTAAGATGGCTGGCTCACAGAACTGAAATTTAAGGCTAAAAGTAATTCCTCACCATAATCTGCATGCTGGTCCCTTTGTTATCATGGATAATTGACTAACATCACCTAATCTCTCGTATACCAGTGTGAATATGTTATTTTATTGTCAAATACCAGTATATGCATATAAAACAACAAAAAAAATTATCTGTATTTCAGAAAAGACATATATGGTTTTTTTCCTTCATATAGAAAGACAGTCCACTGCAATTTACCACCAGCCAAATGCAAATTATCTCAGAAGACTGACTAAACAAGTGATCTCTGAGAAATGATAAAAGATTATATAAGTTTTTGTGTGACTGGAGAGTTGCATCATTATTACTTTTTCCATGATTCCAGTTAGTGGGGTTTTTGTTTGCCATACTGATTTCTAGACATCTAATATTTCATCATGTATGAAACTGATCCAATACCTCAAATATATGGGCTGTTTAAATAAAAACTCTGAGCAGGGTTATCCTAATTGAAGGGATAGAGAAGATTCAATTTCATTCTCAGTTACACAGACTACTTTCCTTGATTGTTAAAAAAAAGTGTTGTACTAAATAAGAGAGTAGCCATTTTTAAAAATCTGTCACCTAAACTTGTATTCATTGGTTTCCCTCAGCTAAAATCATATTAGATGCAATAATATTGCACAGTTAGCTACAAAATATATGTTTTAATTTTCCCAAAAGAAAGAAAACTTGATGAGGATTGTTTTTGATAAATGAAGCACATTTGCATATTGTAAAATAAAATATGCTTCTTTGCATGGAATCATATAACAGCATATATTAAAAATTGTATTTCTTGGGAAGAGAGGAAAAATCCCTGAACTTATCTGCATATTTTATTAAATAGACAGAGGTGTTTTATTTTATTTCAGCATCTGAGAGAGCTACCTTCATGAAGGTCATACTCCTGTAAGGATTAAAAAGAAAGATCATCTTTTTACCTCTTGCATATATGAACAAAAGGATTTAAATATATATAAGGCGACTTTAATATAGGGAACTGTATAAGTAAGTTTGCAATTGAGAAGTGTAGGACAGTGCAATAACCATTGCAGGTAACATCTCAAAAGTACTGTCATTTTAACCTTCCGTTTTCACTCTTAACATTCTGAAGTCTTTAATTTAGAGGGGGTATTTTTGGGTGTAATCTCCTTACATCCTTGCTGTTTACTTTCTATTTAGTACTTAGTTTAAATTTTGCTATTATAGATGTTTAATTTTGCTAGATTTTATTGGGAAAGTTTGAGGGAAAATCACTGTCTTTAGAGATATAAAGCAATCATGTAGCATTGTTTTTCTAAGCATGGAAAACTGGTAGTGACAGAAATTGAAACGCATTATGTTATTGCAAAGAGAAGTACCTTGGAGTGGTCTGATGAGAACTGATGTTGATTTGACAGAGTTGTCAGCTATTCAAAGCTGCTTTCCCCATCTGAACGGTGTGGTTTTTTACAAGAGTGTTCAGCTTTGTTCATGTTTTCTTTGCGATGGAAATTTAATTGCTGCTATTTCAGTTGCGATAACACTAGGTTAGCACTGAGCATTTTGGAAAGAACTTCACTGTGAGAGCAGGTTATAGAGA